>NW_025308626.1:0-687 GCF_018294505.1 Triticum aestivum
CACACACACACGCATACACATAGACACGTACACACGAACACACACACATACACACACATACACACACACGTATATATACACACACACACATATTTTTTTACTTATTTTCTGTTTTCTATATATAATATGTTTAGATGAATTAGAACTATCTAGTTTATTTTTAGTAAATATAATGCTTTTAGTTGAACTAGTTGAATTAATATATAGATCAACTAGTTTATTTTTTGAAGATGCTTAATTAGTTGAACTTGTTGAATTAATATATATAACTAGTTTATTTTTAGAAGATGCTTAATTAGTTCAACTTGTTGAATTAATATATAGAACTAGTTTATTTTTAGTAAATGCTTAATTAGATGAACTAGTTGAATTAATATAACTAGTTTATTTTTAGTAAATGCTTAGTTGAACTAGTTGAATTAATAGATTTTTCTGTTAATAGATTTTTTTTTCTGTTAATAGATTTTTTTTGGTGATATTATTATTGAATATGCATGTTTGGTGATATTATTGTTAATAGATTTTTTTGGGTGATATTTAGATTGTGTAATTAATTTTGTTCATAGAATTTTAATGATTTTTTTGTTCATAGTATTTAGAAAAAGGAAAAAAAGAAGAAGTAGTTTATATATAGTTGAACTAGCTAGTTGATTTAATAAACTAATTTATTTTACTATATATAGAAGT
>NW_025308627.1:0-686 GCF_018294505.1 Triticum aestivum
TCCCTTTTGTAACAGACGAGTTTCCGTATGAAACCCTGATACTCCGAAAGAGATTGTCCGTTTTGTACACGATCCAGTTTTTGCCGTAAGGCTCTCTACTTTCTTGCAGATGTTATGTGGGTGAAATGATGATACCATGCCAACTTTCAACCTTTTTCAGAGTTCATTTGTAGTGCTTTTCAATTTCAGGGTCTTATAACTAAAAAAATCAGTAAATGCATGAGAAATAACAAATGAAGTCAGAAAGGGTTGAAAAATGATGATGTGGCTTTGAATGGTGCATTTTGAACACGGAAAAAGTATGGAGTTCAAATAAGTTCAAAAAAATGAAATCCCTTTTGTAAGAGACGAGTTTCCATATGAAACCTTGATACTTCGAAAGAGATTGTCCGTTTTGTACACGAAGTGCATCCAGTTTTTTACGTAAGCCTCTCTACTTTCTTGCACATGCTATGTGGGTGAAATGATGATACCATGCCAACTTTTAACCTTTTCAGAGTTCATTTGTAGTGCTTTTCAATTTCAGGGTCTTATAGCTGAAAAAATCAGTAAATGCATGAAAAATAACAAATGAAGTCGGAAAGGGTTGAAAATTGATGATGTGGCTTTGAATGGTGCATTTTGAACACGGAAAAAGTATGGAGTTCAAATAAGTTCAAAAAAATGAAATCCCTTTTGTAACAGAC
>NW_025308628.1:0-686 GCF_018294505.1 Triticum aestivum
GAGTCGGTGAGGGGCTGTCCAATGGAGGCCAGCGTGTCGGCGAGACTCTTGACTTTGTTGTAGAACTCAGTGGCGGTGGAGTCAAGCTTCTGACACTCCCCAAGTTGGCGACGGAGCCCAGATACACGAGCCTGCGACTGTGCCGCAAACGAGCGCTCAAGAATAGTCCATGCCTCGTGGGACGTCTTGGCGAAGACAACAAGCCCAGCAACGACCGGAGAGAGCGACCCCTGGATGGAGGAGAGGTTCGCCTGATCCTGCCCTGTCCAGACACGGTGAGCCGGATTATAGACCGGACCGTGCACGCTGTCAACCAGCGCAGGAGGGCAAGGGAGAGAGCCGTCGACATAGCCAAGCAGATAGTGACTCCCAAGAAGCGGAAGAACCTGCGCGCGCCAGAAGATGTAATTGTCCGACGACAACTTGATGGTGATGAGATGGCCGAAGTGAAACGGCGGCGGCTGCTGCGATCCCATCGAGGAGACTGGCTGAGGTGAGACCACCGTGGAGACAGTCAGAGGGGCAGCCGACGCGGTGACAGAGGGCGCGATGGCCGCGGTTGACGCCGCGAAGCCTGCCAGCGCGACGTCCTCCGCCACCAGCGGCGCAGTGGCCGAGGGCGCGACAGCCGCGGTTGACGGGGCGGCGGCGGTGTGGGCCACAAGCGCCTGCCCGGGCGAAGTAGC
>NW_025308629.1:0-686 GCF_018294505.1 Triticum aestivum
AAATATTGAAGAATAAGCTTCCAAAGGATAATGAATTGCCCGACAGTACGTACAGAGCAAAGAAGGTTCTATGCCCTCTAGCATTGGAGATGCAGAAGATACATGCATGCCCTAATGACTGCATCCTCTACCGCAATGTGTACAAGGATTTGAACACATGCCCGGTAGGCGATGCATTGCGGTATAAGATCAGACGAGATGACCCTGGTGATGTTGAGGGCGAGCGCCCCAGGAAGAGGATTCCTGCCACGGTGGTATGCTCCTATAATACCATGGTTGAAACGTATGCTTAGAAACAAATAGCATGCCAAGTTGATGCGATGACACAAACAGGACGGTAAGAAACACGGGAAGTTTAGAGCACCCGCTGGCGGGTCGCAGTGGAGAGAAATCGAGAGAATGTGGGGGGGGGGGACTTTGGAGGTGACACAAGGAACGTATGGTTTGGTTTAAGCGCGGATGTCATTAATCCTTTTGGAGAGCAGAGCAGCAATCATAACACCTGGCCCATGACTCTATGTATTTATAACCTTCCTCCTTGGTTGTGCATGGAGCGGAAGTTCATTATGATGCCGTGCTCATCCAAGGCCCTAAGCAACCCGGCAACAACATTGATGTGTACCTAAGGCCATTAGTTGAAGTACTTTTACAGCTGTGGAATGGAAAAGGTGTATGTGTGTTGGATG
>NW_025308630.1:0-686 GCF_018294505.1 Triticum aestivum
AGCGTCGAGGCGGCGGGGCAGCGGCGTCAGGAGAGGAGAGGGGAAGGGGATCTAGGGCGAGGGAGAGGGAAGGCGAGGAGAGGGCGAGGGAGGGAGAGGGCGAGGGCGAGGGCGAGGGGGAGGGTCAGGGCAGCGACGGCGGCGGCGGTGGATCGAGAGGGAGAGGGAACTGGCGAGGGGGAGAGGGAAAGGGGGGATCGGGCGAAGGGGGAGAGGGAAGGGGGGATCGGGCACAATACTAATGGCGCACCTCACCGTGGTGCGCCATTAGCATGTCCATACTAATGGCGCACCTCACCGTGGTGCGCCATTAGTATTTTTTTTTTATTTCAACTCGAGCCAACAGGTTATGTACCACCAGAACTGATCCACATCAAGTCCCCTCTACTAGCTCAACTGGTCAGCACCTAGTTCTCACACCAGGAGGTCCTGGGTTCGACTCCCAGGCTCCACAAATTTTTTTTAGCATTTAAAAAGCTGTTTGATACTTATTTGTGTTTAAATATGTTCAAACTTGTTTAAATAATAACAGTAATATTTTTTTATAAGACAGTAGCATTTAAAAAGCTGTTTGATACTTATTTTTTTATAAGACGGTGCGCGGGGTGCGGGGGGTCGGCGGCGGCGGTTGAGTAGGGGAATCGAGGGTGCGGGGGGTCGGCGGCGGCGGCCGGTGGACTGGGGGG
>NW_025308631.1:0-686 GCF_018294505.1 Triticum aestivum
GTTGAGAGGGTCCCGACAAATACTGGATGCACTTCGTGTACAAAACGGACAATCTCTTTCAAAGTATCAGGATTTCATACGGAAACTCGTCTGTTACAAAGGCATTTCATTTTTTAAAACTTATTTGAACTCCTGACTTTTTGTGTGTTCAGAATGCACCATTCAAAGCCACATGATCATTTTTCATTCTTTTCTGACTTCATTTGTTATTTTTCATGCATTTACTAATTATTTTGAGCTATAAGACCCTAAAACTGGAAAGCATTTCAAATGAACTCTGAAAAGGTTGAAAGTTGGCATGGTATCATCATTTCATCCACATAGCATGTGCAAGAAAGTTGAGAGGGTCCCGCAAAAACTGGATGCACTTCGTGTACAAAATGGACAATCTCTTTCAAAGTATCAGGATTTCATACGGAAACTCGTCTGTTACAAAGGGATTTCATTTTTTAAAACTTATTTGAACTCCTGAATTTTTGTGTGTTCAAAATACACCATTCATAGCCACATCATCATTTTTCAATCCTTTCTGACTTCATTTGTTATTTTTCATGCATTTACTAATTATTTTGAGCTATAAGACCCTAAAATCTAAAAGCATTTCAAATGAACTCTGAAAAGGTTGAAAGTTGGCATGGTATCATCATTTCATCCACATAGAATGTGCAAGAAAGTTGAGAGGGTCC
>NW_025308632.1:0-686 GCF_018294505.1 Triticum aestivum
GCCCCGCCGCCGTCGCCGCCGCCGCCCTCGACGCCATCTGCCCCGACGCCGGCGCCGCTCCCCTCTGTGAGCACCTGCCGCCATGCCCCTCTGCCCTGCCGGCGCCACCATGTTTTTTTTCATATGTTGCAATATGTTTTTTTATTTTTATTAGTTTATTTTTTTTGTTCATATGTGATGTATATGTGTATGTGGCTATAATGTATATGTGTATGTGATGTATGTGGCTAGAATTTGCTAAATATATATGATTTTTTTAGGTTATTTTCATTTGTAGAATTTTTTTATGTATCTAGGAATATTTTTGTTCATAGATGATAGATGATCAAATGATGATTTTTTTTGTTCAAAGATGATAGATGATCAAATGATGTTTTTTTTGTTCATAGATGATCATATGATTCTTTTAGGTTATTTTCATTTGTAGAAATTTTTGTCCATATATGGATATTTAGGGGGTCGAGGGCCGAGAACTAGTTTAGGGGGTCGAGGGTCGAGAACTAGTTTAGGGGGTCGAGGGTCAAGAACGTCGGACATTCATGAGAGAGGCGGGGAATAAGGGGAAGAAGAGGGAGAAGAAGAGGAAGAAGAATAAAAAGAGGAGAAGAAAGAATAAAGGAGAAGAAGTTCTTCTCCTCTATTCTTTCTTCTCTTCTTTTTTCTTCTTCTTCTTCCTCTTCTTTTTT
>NW_025308633.1:0-686 GCF_018294505.1 Triticum aestivum
ATACTTTGAAAGAGATTGTCCGTTTTGTACACGAAGTGCATCCAGTTTTTGCCGTAACCCTCTCAACTTTCTTGCACATGCTATGTGGATGAAATGATGATATCATGCCAACTTTCAACCTTTTCAGAGTTCATTTGAAATGCTTTTCAATTTTAGGTTCTTATAGCTCAAAATAATTAGTAAATGCATGAAAAATAACAAATGAAGTCAGAAAGGATTGAAAAATGATGATGTGGCTTTGAATGTTGCATTTTGAACACACAAAAAGTCAGGAGTTCAAGTAAGTTTAAAAAAATGAAATCCCTTTGTAACAGACGAGTTTCTGGATGAAATCCTGATACTTTGAAAGAGATTGTCCGTTTTGTACACGAAGTGCATCCAGTTTTTGTCGTAACCCTCTCAACTTTCTTGCACATGCTATGTGGATGAAATGATGATATCATGCCAAGTTTCAACCTTTTCAGAGTTCATTTGAAATGCTTTTCAGTTTTAGGGTCTTATAGCTCAAAATAATTAGTAAATGCATGAAAAATAACAAATGAAGTCAGAAAGGATTGAAAAATGATGATGTGGCTTTGAATGTTGCATTTTGAACACACAAAAAGTGAGTAGTTCAAATAATTTTAAAAAATGAAATCCCTTTGTAACAGACGAGTTTCCGGATGAAATCCTGATACTTTGAAAGA
>NW_025308634.1:0-686 GCF_018294505.1 Triticum aestivum
CACGGCAAAAACTGGACGCACTTCGTGTACAAACTGGACAAACTCTTTCGGAGTATTAGGGTTTCGGCGAGAACTCATCTGTTACAGGGGCACTTCAATGTTTTTTAAACTTATTTGAACTCTGGACTTCTTTTGTGTTCAGTATGCAGCATTCAAAGTGACGTCATCAATTTCCAACATGTTCTGACATCATTTGTTGTTTTTCGGTCATTTACCTAATTGTTTAGAGAGCTAAATCACCGTGAAATTGAAAATCACTACAAAATGAATTCTGAAAATGTTGAAACTTGGCATGGTATCATCATTTCACCCGCATAGCATGTGCGAAAGAGTAGACAGGGTCACGGCAAAAACTGGACGCACTTCGTGTACAAACTGGACAAACACTTTCAGAGTATCAGGGTTTCGGACGAGAACTCATCTGTTACACGAGCACTTCAATGTTTTTTAAACTTATTTGAACTCCGGACTTCTTTTGTGTTTAGTATGCAGCATTTAAAGCGACGTCATCAATTTCCAACATGTTCTGACATCATTTGTTGTTTTTCGGTCCTTTACCTAATAGTTTACACAGCTAAATGACCGTGAAATTCAAAATCACTACAAAATAAATTCTGAAAATGGTGAAACTTGGCATGGTATCATCATTTCACCCGCATAGCATGTGCGAAAGAGTAGAGATGGTC
>NW_025308635.1:0-686 GCF_018294505.1 Triticum aestivum
GTAGTAGTTAATAGTAGTAGTAGTAGTAGTAGTAGTAGTTAGTAGTAGTAGTAGTAGTAGTAGTAGTAGTAGCAGTAGTTGTTGTAGTAGTAGTAGCAGCAGCAGTAGTAGTAGCTGCTGTAGCAGCAGGAGCAGTAGGAGCAGTAGGAGCAGCAGGAGCAGTAGCAGGAGCAGTAGCAGGAGCAGTAGCAGGAACAGTACCAGCAGCAGTAGCAGTAGCAGTAGCAGCAGTAGTAGCAGTAGGGCTAGCGGTAGTGGTAGCAGTAGTGGTAGTGGTAGTGGTAGTGGTAGTGGTAGTGGTAGTGGTAGTGGTAGTGGTAGTGGTAGTGGTAGTGGTAGTGGTAGTGGTAGTCGTAGTCATAGTAGTAGTAGTAGTAGTAGTAGTAATAGTAGTAGGAGGAGGAGGAGGAGGAGGAGGAGGAGTAGGAGTAGTAGTAGTAGTAGCAGTAGCAGTAGGAGTAGGAGTAGGAGTAGGAGTAGGAGTAGCAGTAGCAGTAGTAGTAGTAGTAGCAATAGCAGTAGCAATAGGAGTAGTAGTAGTAGTAGCAGTAGTAGTAGCAGTAGCCGTAGCGGTAGCAGTAGCTAGTAGCTAGTAGTAGTAGAAGTAGTAGTAGTAGTAGTAGTAGTAGTAGCAGTAGCAGTAGCAGTAGCAGCAGCAGCAGCAGGAGCAGCAACAGCGGTAGTAG
>NW_025308636.1:0-686 GCF_018294505.1 Triticum aestivum
CCGGCGGCGTTGAGGGCGGGCGAGCGAGCGGCGCGCGCGCGGTGGGCGAGGGAGGCCGGTGATAGCGGCCGGCGGCGCCGTACGTGGGCGAGAGGGGGCGGCGCGCGTGGGCCGGGGCGGGGCGCGGTGTGCAAAGATACGGCGGACGGGGCGGCCGGGGTGCGAGAGGACGATGACAGCGCGGCGGGCGACGGCGGGCGGCGTCGAGGGCGAGGGCGACGGCGGCAGGCCTTCGGCGCGGCAGAGAATCGGAGAAGACGAGAAATGGAGGCGACGGTTCGGGCCCTTGTATTTATAGCCCCCCCTTTAGTCGCGGTTGGGGAGGCGACCCGCGACTAAAGGGTAACCTTTAGTCGCGGTTGGCCAGACCAACCGCGACTAAAGGGTTTTTTGGCGGGTTTTTGCGTTCCCGCGCGCAACGACCTTTAGTCGCGGTTGGCCAGGCCAACCGCGACTAAAGGTATTTTTCAAAATACTTTTTCTTTTTCAAAATCTTAAAAATACAAATAATATATCAAAAAATTCAGAAAAATAAAACTAATTCAATTCAATATGTTAAAAACACAAATATTATATCAAAAAATTCAGAAAAATAAAACTAATTCAATTCAAAATTCTAAAAATACAAATAATATATCAAAAAATTAAGAAAAATAAAACTAATTCAATTCAAAATGTTAAAAATA
>NW_025308637.1:0-686 GCF_018294505.1 Triticum aestivum
GAAAAAGTGCGACAAAAAATCACTATGATGGCGAGTGTCTCAAAACACTACCCGGGGCCTAAAAATAGGATAGGGAAAAAATATTTTTGGTTGCCGAAATTTTGGCCTAAAAACTGCCCGGGGGTCTCCAGACTCTTTTTTTTTTTTTTTCCGAGACCTACTCAGGCAAGGAAACACGAAACGGAAAATATAGGGATCTCTAAAACAAACCGACTATGAAAAGAACTCGGATTGGTGGTGGATATATGGCGGTAGTATATGGCAGCGGTGGTGGTATATGGATACGGATTCAAAGCGGTGGCGGATAAGCAATGGTGGTAGATGGCAAGGCGATGATGATGGTGCGGCGGCGGCGTGACAACTTATGACCAGAACTCGAAACTCTAAAAGACTAGACTCTAAGACCAGCAACTTGACACGACGATGCAACCGCAAATTCAACAAAGCAAAAACCCTAAAAAGATTATGCAAAGGCTCAGATTGGTTCGGATATGATGAACTAACCCTAATTTTTTTTTGTGGCTTTTTCGTGGACTGTAGGTATGAAGAACAGACTCGATCTAAACTACGAAAAACTGTAAAATCTCACCGAGCAACCTGGAAATCTGATACCACTTGATAGAGGCAAAGGTGTCCCGTCTTTCGATGAGATGATGAATATCGCTTTGATGGAAGTCGACTTTGAC
>NW_025308638.1:0-686 GCF_018294505.1 Triticum aestivum
TCGCATGGTGTCATCATTTCACCCACATAGCATGTGTAAGAAAGTAGAGAGGCTTACGGCAAAAACTGGATGCACTTCGTGTACAAAACGGACAATCTCATTCGAAGTATCAGGGTTTCACACGGAAACTCGTGTGTTACAAAGGGATTTCATTTTCTTGGACTTATTTGAGCTCCTAGTTTTTCTGTTTTCAAAATGCACCATTCAAAGCCACATCATCGATTTTCAACCCTTTCTGACTTCATTTGTTATTTTTCATGCATTTACTGATTTTTTTGAGCTATAAGACCCTGTAATTGAAAAAAGCACTACAAATGAACTCTGAAAAGGTTGAAAGTTGGCATGGTGTCATCATTTCACCAACATAGCGTGTGCACGAAAGTAGAGAGGCTTACGGCAAAAACTGGACGCACTTCGTGTACAAGACGGACAATCTCATTCGAAGTATCAGGGTTTCACACGGAAACTCGTCTGTTACAAAGGGATTTCATTTTTTTGATCTTATTTGCACTCCATAGTTTTTTAGTGTTCAAAATGCACCATTCAAAGCCACATCATCAATTTTCAACCCTTTCTGACTTCATTTGTTATTTTTCATGCATTTACTGATTTTTTTGAGCTATAAGACCCTGAAATTGAAAAGCACTACAAATGAACTCTGAAAAGGTTGAAAGTTGGCATGGTGT
>NW_025308639.1:0-686 GCF_018294505.1 Triticum aestivum
CTTTCTGCACGTCTCAAGGCACACGAGTCGACTACGCTTCAGTCGGCCATCCACAGTCGAATGGACAGGCAGAACGAGCCAACGGCTTGATTCTCAAAGGGTTGAAACCCCGTTTGATGCGTGATCTCAAACATGCGGCTGGTGCATGGGTAGACGAACTTCCCTCGGTGCTTTGGGGGTTAAGGACCATGCCCAACCGGTCGACTGGAAGAACTCCATTCTTCTTGGTCTACGGAGCTGAAGTAGTCTTGCCGAGTGACCTTCTCCACAATGCTCCTCGGGTCGAGCTCTACACCGAAGCTGAAGCAGAACAAGCACGACAGGATGCAGTCAACCTTTTAGAGGAAGAAAGAGAGATGGCTCTGATCCGATCGACCATTTATCAACAAGACTTGCGTCGCTTCCACGCCAAAAACGTGAAGAGTCGAGCCTTCCAGGAAGGAGATTTAGTCCTCCGAGTGGATCAGCAGAAACCACACAAGCTTGCTCCTTCTTGGGAAGGACCCTTCATCGTCACCAAGGTTCTCCACAATGGAGCATATCATCTTTTCAGTGTCGAGCATCAGATCGACGAGCCCCGAGCTTGGAACGCGGAGCTCCTCCGCCCCTTTTACACTTAAGTGTTCACTCGGATGAGTTGTAATAAAAGTACTTCTGTAGTTTATTTATCAAAGACAAGAGCTTTA
>NW_025308640.1:0-686 GCF_018294505.1 Triticum aestivum
AGTTAACTAGAGTACTACAGCAAATGGAGTACCTAATCTGATCCAGTTAAAGTCTCCAGATGGAGTACCAAATGGAGTACTACAGCTGCTGCACTTGCTACACCAAAATAGCTACTGATCAAGTACCAGAGTACTCCAGTTGATCAAGCAGCAGTAGAAATACTGTAAGTGTTTAAATTCAGTGTAGATGATTGCCCATGTGTGCCAAACTAGTGTACCATACATTGGCAAAATTTTACCAAATGTGTACAATGCCCATGTAGATTTGTAAAAATGTCATGTGTAGCATATGTTGAACTACTTTGTCCAACAAAATATTTATCTTTCTAACAAATTAAGGTGCACTGGGTCATGGCCAATTTTGGAGGCGACAAGGAGGAGGAAGGGTGGAGAGGGAGGAAGGAGGAAGGAGGAGAGGTACCTGGGCGGGCGCGACCGGTCGCCGGAGGGGTCGGGGTCGGGGTTGGTGTCGGGGTCGGCGGCGGAGGCCGCGTCGAAGGGATGCCTCGGTTGGTCGTGGGGAGGCCGGCGGCCACGGCGAGGTCGCGGAGGCGTCGGCGATGGAGGAGCTGCGGTGGTGGGGGCGGCTAGGAACCCTAGCTGTCGCGCTCGGGAGGGAGGTTGTCGCAGGCAGGGCCGCGGGGGGAGGGGGACGGCGAGGGCGCGGGCGCGGGCGGAGGGGGGAC
>NW_025308641.1:0-686 GCF_018294505.1 Triticum aestivum
TTTCAATCCTTTCTGACTTCATTTGTTATTTTTCATGCATTTACTAATTATTTTGAGCTATAAGACCCTAAAATTGAAAAGCATTTCAAATGAACTCTGAAAAGGTTGAAAGTTGGCATGGTATCATGATTTCCTCCACATAGCATGTGCAAAAGAGTTGAGAGGGTTACGGCAAAAACTGGATGTACTTCATGTACAAAACGGACAATCTCTTTCAAAGTATCAGGATTTCATACGGAAACTCGTTTGTAGCAAAGGGATTTCATTTTTTAAAACTTATTTGAACTCCTGACTTTTTGTGTGTTCAAAATGCACCATTCAAAGCCACATCATCATTTTTCAATCCTTTCTGACTTCATTTGTTATTTTCATGCATTTACTAATTATTTTGAGCTATAAGACCCTAAAATTGAAAAGCATTTCAAATCAACTCTGAAAAGGTTGAAAGTTGGCACGGTATCATAATTTCATCCACATAGCATGTGCAAGATAGTTGAGTGGGTTACGGCAAAAACTGGATGCACTTCATGTACAAAACGGACAATCTCTTTCAAAGTATCAGGATTTCATCCGGAAACTCGTCTGTTACAAAGGGATTTCATTTTTTAAAACTTATTTGAACTCCTAACTTTTTGTGTGTTGAAAATGCACCATTCAAAGCCACATTATCATTTTTCAATCCTTTC
>NW_025308642.1:0-686 GCF_018294505.1 Triticum aestivum
TAACACAACCGGGTGGGGAGTTCCACTGGTCAAAGCCCGTCCGTGCAAAGTCAAAGGGCTAGATCCCGTGGTCAAACGCTGCAGGGTTAGGCGGGACGGGGGCCCTGGGGGGTAGCAATGCGACCGGAGCATCGCACCGGGCCCTCATACATGCCGTATTGTGTGGTGGCATGTCCGAAGAGGCGGCACGCGTCTCCGGGGTGTGGCCCCCTCACGGACGGCGATGACACAGTAGTAGACGTTCTGCGGTAACGATGCGGCATGAATATTATTAAATACTCGGAGCGCGATAAAATCATGAGTTTTTTACACGACGTGGGCACATGTGCTATAGGACTGATGGTAATTTTTCATAATTTTTGGTGATGGAGAAGTATCTGAACACTTCCCTCTCCGTGGATTGCTCTTCGCGTGTCTACGACTGTGGCCGGCGGCCACCGGGGGCTAGCACGTGCCGCCAAATCTTGCGTAGGCGGCCTCTCACAAGTCTGGAAGTGTTGTGGCGGTTGCAAACACCCGGCCCACGTCTCCGGAGTGTGCGACCCCTCACGGACGGTGCCGCCACCGGCACCTGGAGGGGGGAAACGGACGCGTCGGGTCTAGACGGATGCGGTCTTGCTGTGCCTTTGGCCCGGATATTGCTCCAAAGTGTTCCTATGGGATGACCTAACACAACCGGGTGGAGA
>NW_025308643.1:0-686 GCF_018294505.1 Triticum aestivum
AAGTAACGTTGCTGGCAATACTCAAATGGCTAGTCTCGATAGGCAAGTAACGCAAAATGGGCTAGGGGTTATCAATGCAATGGCAAGGGAATATACAATGGAGGGATACCACGATACCAAGATGATATGGAGGTTACCGTCCTTCGCGATGATGAGTGGCGGTGATCTTGATGGAGATACCAAGATGATGGAGACTCGTCCCTAAGTAGCTGAAACACCTTAGGAAACGGAAAAACCGCGAACTCAAAATCTCAAATGTCAAATGGTGGTAGCGGGATGTGGTGGTGGTTGTGGAAGCTCAATGGGATTGCGGAAATGCAATGATGGGTTTTGCGAGTAGGCAATGCAGAAGTGGAGGGTAGGGTTGGCTATACATGGTGTTGGAGTTGAAAGCACGGTCCCTAAGTAGCCGAAACACCTTAGGAGACACAACTCACAACACGAACAAAATCGGGTTAAGTTGGGGTGGTGGAAGTGTATGGTGGTCAAGCCTATGCGGTAGTGGTGGTGGTGGTTGATGAAGAAGCAACCGTCCCTAAGTAGCCTAGACACCTTAGGAGACTCAAATCACTCCTCAAGCAACCACTAATGCGATGGGGAACAAAATTGGTTAGGTCGCGGAAGTCGGTGGTGGTTCTGCGGAGCTTGTGGTGGAAGCCCTAGGCAAAGATGCCAAAGTTCCAAAA
>NW_025308644.1:0-686 GCF_018294505.1 Triticum aestivum
CGTGTAACACATGAGTTCTTGTCCGAAACCCTGATACTCCGTAAGAGACTGTCCAGTTTGTACACGAGGTGCGTCCAGTTTTCGCCGTGACCCTCTCTACTCTTATGCACATGCTATGCGGGTGAAATGATGATGCCTTGCCAATTTCCAACATTTTCAGAGTTCATTTTGTAGTGATTTTCAATTTCACCGTCATTTAGCTCTCTAAACAAATCGGTAAATGACTAAAAACAGCAAATGATGTCAGAACGTGTTGGAAATTGATGGCGTCGCTTTGAATGATGCATACTGAATGCAAAAATAGGCTGGAGTTAAAAAAAGTTTGAAAAACATTGAAGTGCCCGTGTAACAGATGAGTTCTCGTCCGAAACCCTGATACTCCGAAATAGATTGTCCACTTTGTACACGAGGTGCATCCAGTTTTCGCCGTGACCCTCTCTACTCTTTTGCACATGCTATGGGGGTGAAATGATGATACCATGCCAAGTTCCAACATTTCCAGAGTTCTTTTTGTAGCGATTTTCAATTTCACCGTTATTTAGCTCTCTAAACATATCGGTAAATGACTGAAAAATAGCGAATGATGTCAGAACGTGTTGCAAATTGATGACGTCGCTTTGAATGATGCATACTAAATGCAAAAATAGGCTGGAGTTCAAAAAAGTTTGAAAAACATTGAAGTGCCC
>NW_025308646.1:0-686 GCF_018294505.1 Triticum aestivum
GGGGGGGATCGCCAGCTTTGAATTTGGCCCAAACCGGCACTAAACGAGGTCCTGGGGGCGCTCCTGGGCCGATTTTCGGCCACCTGTGGTAATTTTTTTCCTTTTTTCTTTTCCCAAAGATGCACGCTATTTATCTTCTCAAGGGGTCCGCGGTTTCTACCGCTCCTCCTTATTATCTTTTTCGGATCGTACCTACAGATGGCCCCCTTTTTTACGTGATTTTAGAAAGGGAACTGTTTGTGGCCGGGGCACCGGCCGAACCGTTGCGCCGGTCCAATCCATGCGCGCCTCCTCCCAGCCACTCGGCTAACGGCACGTAGGATGGGCCCCTGCCCACGTGGGTCTTCTCCCACCTTTTTCTCTTCTCCCCATCGCTCGTCGCTCGTCTCTCTCTCTTTCTCTGCTCCTTCTCAGGCCCCGCTGCCTTGGCCAATCGTTGTCGCCCGGAGGCCTCCCAGGACACCGCCGCCATGGGAATCAGCCGGTCCGGCTGTCCTCGGCCAGATCCGCTTGGTTCCGCGCCACCGGAGCTCTGCCTACCTCGTCACACCCGGCCACGCCGGAGCTGCAACCGGCCACGCCGGACTACACCCGCGGCACAAGTTTGCTGGAACCGGCGGACGTCGAGGCTACAACCATGGTGTTTTTTGCTACCACCGACGAGCATCATGCTACAACCCTCTCGG
>NW_025308647.1:0-686 GCF_018294505.1 Triticum aestivum
AGCTGTCCCATCGGACACGCATGCACGCACTTATTCTATGCTGAAACAGGTATGCAAGGGAGCTGAGCTTAATTAGGTCCTACATTTCACCCCCTTAAGATCTGCTCCTTAGTACCAACCTCGGACATTCCAAGCTTCTCACGCATCTCGACAAAGACAACATGGCCCAGTGCCTTCGTCAGTGCATCTGCAATCTGCTCCCTGGTACGAATGTGATCCACTTCCACCTGACCCTTCTCCACACAGTCACGTACGTAATGATACTTGATGTCAATATGCTTGCTACGGTCATGATGGACTGGATTTTTACTAAGAGCAATGGCAGCTTGATTGTCCACGAACAGCTTGAACTTGGCCTGCGGCCTCCCGAGCATCTCACTGATCAGACGAGAGAGCCACACACCTTGGCACGCCGCCACTGCCGCAGCGACGTATTCAGCCTCACAAGAAGAGAGAGTCACTATCTTCTGCTTCTGCGAGCTCCAAGTGACAAGATTGTTGCCAAGAGAAAATACATTGCCGGAGGTGCTCTTCCGGTCCTCAATGTCACCGGCATGATCACTATCTGTATAGCCAACAAGCTTCACCTCGTCGTGCCTGGCCTGATAACGACAGCCGTAGCCCAGCGTCCCTCGAATATACCTGAGAATCTGTTTCACGGCTGCCCAATGATGAGTGCTCGGGGT
>NW_025308648.1:0-686 GCF_018294505.1 Triticum aestivum
TTTTTTTGTTCATATGTGATGTATATGTGTATGTGGCTATAATGTATATGTGAACAAAAAAAATTTGTATGTATGTAGATGTTCAAAATGTATGAATATATATGTCAAAAATGTTTTTTTGTTCATAGAAAGTTTTTTGTTCATATATAGAAAGTTTTTATATATGACAATGGATATATATTTGATATATATGAGAAATGATGATCCACATGGAAAAGTTTTATATATGCAAAAGTTACAATTTTAGAAAAGTTTTATATATCTAGCTAGGAAGGGAAGAAGAAGAAAAAGAAGGATAGGAAAGAAGAAAATAAGAAGAGGAAAGAAAGAAGAAGAGGAGAGGAAGAAGAGGAGAAATAAATAAGAAGAGGAAAAAAGAAGAAAAAGAAGAGGAGAAGAAGAAAGGAATAGAGGAGAAGAAGAAAAAATAGAAATCTATTTTTTCTTCTTCTCCTCTATTCCTTTCTTCTTCTCCTCTTTTTTTTCTTCTTTTTTTTTCTTCAATCCTCTCCTCTATTCCTTTCTTCTTCTCCTCTTTTTATTTCTTCTTCGTTTTCTTATGTTTTATCGGGTCTGTCGTCGTCGATATATACCCCTCCCGATAACTTCAACACGAGGGGGATAACTTCAACACGAGGGGGGTCGATATACCCCCTCCCCGATAACATTATTTTCCCGTGTATATA
>NW_025308649.1:0-686 GCF_018294505.1 Triticum aestivum
TAGCTCTCTAAACAAATCGGTAAATGACTGAAAAATAGCAAATGATGTCAGAAAATGTTGAAACTTGATGGCGTCACTTTGAATGGAGCGTACGGAACGCAAAAAAAGTCTGGAGTTGTAATAAGTTTAAATATATGAAGTGGTAGTGTAAATGATGAGTTATAATCCGAAACCCTGATACTCCGAAAGAGATTGTCCAGTTTGTACACGAAGTGCGTCCAGTTTTTGCCGCAACCCTCTCTACTCTTTTGCACATGCTATGTGGGTGAAATGATGATACCATGGCAAGTTTCGACATTTTCAGAGTTCATTTTGTAGTGATTTTCAATTTACAGTCATTTAGCTCTCTAAACAAATTGGTAAATGACTAAAAAATAGCAAATGATGTCAGAAAGTTTTGAAAATTGATGACATCGCTTTGAATGGTGCGTGCGGAACGCACAAAAAGTCTGGAGTTGTAATAAGTTTAAAAAAATGAAGTGCCAGTGTAACAGATGAGTTCTCGTCCGAAACCCTGATACTCGGAAAAGATTTTCCAGTTTGTACATGAAGTGCGTCCAGTTTTGGCCGTAACCCTCTCTACTCTTTTGCACATGCTATGTGGGTGAAATGATGATACCATGCCAAGTTTCGACATTTTCAGAGTTCATTTTGTAGTGATTTTCAATTTCACGGTCATTTAGCTC
>NW_025308650.1:0-686 GCF_018294505.1 Triticum aestivum
CCGGCGAGGGGGATGTGACAGGAGGATGCGGCGGTGAGTGGAGGAGGTGGTGGTGGTGTTCCACGGCGGCGTTGCTCCCTCTGTAGGCGACGGCGACGAGGTGAAACACGGCGTGCTCCGGCGGCGGCGGGTCGGCCTGCTTCTCTCGCTCTGCAGCGAGTTGGGCAAACCCAGAGTGTCAGACGTGTGCACAACAGGGAGAGGGGTCGAACGGAGTAGGTGGTGCGGCTCTGCAGGTCCTTACGGCGGCGGCAACGACCGGCGAATGGCGGTGGTCTTGAGCTCCTCCGGCGAGATCCGTTTCGCCCTAGCTCATGCTTGCGGCAACAGAAGACGGGGAAAAGGGCTGCGGGGTTCCTCGCGGAGGTTGGCTCGCGTGCGGTGCCCTGAAAGGTCACGGGGTCGAACAGGGGCGCAGATCGACTCGGGCTCGGGCGCGACTGCGTGCGCGATGCGGCACAGCGGTCTCCGGCTCGGGGAAGATGACGAACAGGCGCGGGACCCGCTGGTCAGTGGCTGGGGCGAGGTGGATCGGGCGCGGGCGAGCGATGCGGGTCAGGTGCGGGCGTACCGCTTCGGCAACGACTGCGAGCGAGCGGGCTGCGGGGCTGGCGGTTGGCTGGGCCGCGGTTGCTGGGCCGCGCGTGTGTGCTGCTGCGCTGGCTGGCTGGCTGTTTAAAAAAAAA
>NW_025308651.1:0-686 GCF_018294505.1 Triticum aestivum
TCGCTTGGGCCATCCCAACCCCGCCGTCTTAGCTTCTATGCTTAGTGAATTTACCATACCATGTAATAAGGACTCTCATAATTCTGTGTTTTGCGAGTCTTGTCAATTAAGCAAACATGTGCGTCTTCCCTTTAGTTCCTCTAGTTCTTGTAGCACTTATCCCTTTGAATTAATACATTGTGATTTATGGACCTCTCCCATTGCAAGTGTTTCGGGTTTTAAATACTACCTTGTTATCCTAGATGATTTCACCCACTTTGTCTGGACTTTTCCCGTACGCAACAAATCCGAGGTCCATTCTCTTTTCCTTAATTTTCAACGCTATGTGTCTGTGCACTTCTTCCTCCCAATTCGCTTTATCCAATGTGACAATGGTCGTGAGTTTGATAACATTAAAAATCGTACTTTCTTCTTACAACGTGGCATCCTGCTTAGGTTCTCATGTCCCTACACCTCCCCTCAAAATGGTAAAGCAGAACGCTCTCTTCGCACCCTCAATGATATAGTTCGCACTCTCCTCATTCAATCATCTATGCCTCCCAAGTTTTGGGCTGAAGCCCTACACATGGCCATCTTCCTTCTAAATATTCGACCTTCTAAAACTAAACCCAACACTACTCCCTATTATTCCCTCTTTCTTTCCCAACCCGACTACTCCGCGGTTCGTGTTTTCGGCTGTCTCTGTT
>NW_025308652.1:0-686 GCF_018294505.1 Triticum aestivum
AGAAGAAAAAAACAGAAGAAAAACATAAGAAAAAAGGAAAAACAGAAGAAAAAAACAGAAGAAAAAAGGAAAAAGGAAAAAGGAAGAAAAAAACAGAAGAAAAAGGAAGAAAAAAACAGAAGAAAAAAACAGAAGAAAAAAGGAAAAACAGAAGAAAAAAACAAACAGAAGAAAAACATGAGAAAAAAACAGAAGAAAAAAGGAAAAAGGAAAAAAGGAAGAAAAAAAAATATGCCACCTACTGGGCCACCACGGCCTGAATACGACTAGAAACCCATTATAGGGCCAGGATTCAGGCCCGCAGAAGGCCCAGTAGGCCCACAGGCACATAGTGACAGAATAGGCCCGTAAGCCTGCAATTGAGAGGAGCTCGAAGTGGTGAGCGCAGCCGCGCTTATAAACCACTGTCGAAGCCTCTCGGCTAGCGAGGTGGGACTAAACATCCCACCGCACCGCGCCAGTTCTAGCACGGACCTTTAGTCGCGGTTGGGGAGGAGGACCGCGACTAAAGGGTACCTTTAGTCGCGGTTGGGGTGGCGGGCCGCGACTAAAGGGTCTTTCTGCGCGGGAACGGAGGCGGCGCCAAAACCCTTTAGTCGCGGTTGGGGTGGCGGACCGCGACTAAAGGGCACCCTTTAGTCGCGGCTGGGGTGGCGGGCCGCGACTAAAGGGTACCTTTAGTCGCG
>NW_025308653.1:0-686 GCF_018294505.1 Triticum aestivum
GCTAAGACAGGATGGCACTGGTGTCACGTGCTCGTCTTGGCGTCCGTCGTCGCTACCGCGACAACGTCCGCCTCGACTCGCGTTATGCTAAGACAGGGTGGCACGGGTGTCACGTGCTCGTCTCGGCGTCCGTCATCGCTACCGCGACGACATCCGCCTTGACTCGCGTTACGCTAAGACAGGGTGGGAATGGTGTCATGTGCTCATCTCGGCGTCCGTCGTCGTTACCGCGATGA
The DNA here is from genome assembly GCF_018294505.1 of Triticum aestivum. Lineage (NCBI taxonomy): Eukaryota > Viridiplantae > Streptophyta > Magnoliopsida > Poales > Poaceae > Triticum > Triticum aestivum. Next base: position 237 of record NW_025308653.1, read on the forward strand.
CGTCTGCCTTGACTCGCGTTACGCTAAGACAGGGTGGCAGTGGTGTCACATGCTCGTCTCGGCGTCCGTCGTCGCTACCGCGACAACGTCCGCCTCGACTCGCGTTACGCTAAGACAGGGTGGGAATGGTGTCACGTGCTTGTCTCGGCGTCCGTCGTCGCTACCGCCACGATGTCCGCCTCGACTCGCGTTACGCTAAGACAGGGTGGGAATGGTGTCACGTGCTTGTCTCGGCGTCCGGCGTCGCTACCGCGACGACGTCCGCCTCGACCCGCGTTACGTTAAGACAGGGTGGCAGTGGTGTCACGTGCTCGTCTTGGCGTCCGTCGTTGCTACCGCGACGATGTCCGCCTCGACTCGCGTTACGCTAAGACAGGGTGGCAGTGGTGTCACGTGCTCGTCTCGGCGTCCGTCGACTCGCGTTACGCTAAGACAGGGTGGCAGTGGTGT
>NW_025308654.1:0-686 GCF_018294505.1 Triticum aestivum
CAAACGAAGTACACGAAGTTGCAATGGCTAACTTTTAACTAAACAAATCCCAAGGAAAAGCTACTAGATGGATCTACTTATATAGGAGCAAGGGGTGGCGGCCAAGGAGGTGGGAGGACGTCCCAAGGCAGCCTAAAACTAAATCTAGGTCGTACAAGGCCAATGGGCCCAAGTGGAGGTGATGTAACACCTTTGGACTTGTAGTTTGACTCGGATTCTGCTGCAGCGTCTAATTGTTTCATCGATATCTCAACGCTCCGGACGAATTTGAAGGTGAATCCAACTGGGCTGCAAAGAGCACGAAATCTAGAATCCAACAAAAAAAAGAATCACCCAATTCGGATTCTGTATGAAAAAGTTGTTGGCGTTTTGAGTCAGGTATGTCTGTGCAGTCCGAATCTGAATCCAGAACGTGAGAGACTTGGACTCTATCTTCTCTTGGCCCAAAAGTGACGTGAAAGAACTTTTTGAACAGCACTTAAACATCTCTTACTCCCTTATCTTCATATGTGAATTGTACAAATATCCCATACACCTGCAATTAGACAAAACACAAAAGTGTGTGAAGTATTTTTGTTCTGGATAACATAAATAGATTATTGAATAGTTTGCACTAGAAATCACCTGACAAATATGCATGTATGCAATATTTTTGGTCGTATCCAAGGTAGTCATGTCCTCATCAT
>NW_025308655.1:0-686 GCF_018294505.1 Triticum aestivum
TCGCTGGTTTGTTATTGTGGATCGAAAGACCTGCATCGACTTATCATTGGACTAAGTGCCTAAGTGGGGCGGGCTGCAGGTGAGAATAGCAAGAGTATGCAGTCCCTTGACGGCATGAGAGAGGAGTGGGTACCTCTTACTGAGGGAGTTTCCATTTTCTCATATCAAAAGGGAGTAGCATCATTTGAGTGCCTTTTGTTCCAGACAAAATAACTTCTGAATCAATTCCGCATAAGTTCTCTAATTCTAAAAGGCATGATGGTTGTCTATGCCACGCAGATCCAGAATATTCGAAGTGAGAACAGAGAGCAATCAAGATCACGTACATATGTTGGTGGGCAACACAGAGTAGGCACACAGATCTAGAATATTCAAAGTGTGTTCAGAGAGCAATCAAGATCATCTACATAGGTTGTGTTGGCGCCGCCTCCTTGCAGCGCCGCTTCCTCTTCTACCCCGAGCTGCCTCGCACAACTCTTTTGAGGTCTCTCTCTTCTCTCTACACACACACACACGGTGAGAAGACTCAACACACACACGCCATACACCAAGGAAGACGAACAGCTTTGCCCCAAGCACTTCCTTGGTTACCACCTTGGCTACATGTTTTTCTCTAGCCCTCACGGCCTCGTTTTTCCATTACACAATGCAACTTATATATACACAGAGGTTAGCACGGCTGCCAT
>NW_025308656.1:0-686 GCF_018294505.1 Triticum aestivum
GGGGGGGGGGCGAGAGGAGGAATCGTGCGATGTAGACGCACGCATCGTGCGGCTGGGGCTGACCGGCTGAATCGTTCGGCTGGTACGCCGGCGCGTATTGGTGCCCAATAAATATCCATCAGGGCCGGCTTGAGAGAGGGGCATACGAACTCAGACGAGACTTGCCTGAGCCCCACGCGTGCGCCCATCCGTACTCCCGCGTACGTGGCTTAATTTGATTGGAACAAAATAAGGTCCGGGCCCACCCTGTTAAAATCAGAGGGATGATTAGATTAGGAAGGAAAAAGGAAAAAAACAACTGTAGGATGAATTGGGAGCTTGGATGGGAGCATGGGGAGGGAGTAGGCAAGCCGGATCCTACGAACTCAATGTAGAGGAGCTACGGTAGGACGGCTCGTGATATGTCACGGGAAAAACCAAAATTGTTCAAGCTTTAATTGGCACCAAATACCAAAATTTCCTAATACTAAGAATACTAGGCCCGTAAGGGTTCCCTTTTTCTAGTTTTTCCGGAATTCTTTTTACGCCCCTGAGAAAATGACGCGTGTGACGGGAGCTTTCCTTGTCGTTCCTATTTTTTAGCTACCTAGATGTTGCACGTTTTTTTACCATGTCTTTCTTTGTGTTGAATGGAAGGGTCACGCCAGTTTCCTTTCATGTGTTCCGATCGTACATGTCCATCGCTG
>NW_025308657.1:0-686 GCF_018294505.1 Triticum aestivum
TGCCACGTCGGCGGTCGCCGGAGTATCGCCGGCGGCGACCATTCCGCACGGCGGCGCGGCTCGGATTTGAGCTAGGGGCGATGGTTTGGCGCGCGGTTTGGCTCATTAGAACGTCCGCGACGCGGCGCGTCCAGCGGTGGCTGTGGCCGCGGCTGGGGTGGCCGGAGCCGACGACGGCGATGGCAAGTGCGGCGGCCGGAGCTTCGGGTTCGAGCGGGGCGAGGCCACAGAGGACGGGAGGGATGGCTAAGGGGCTCGCCGAGCTCCTGAAGATGCTAGGAGCACGGTGCCGTGCTCGGTTTCGAGCCTTGCTGGCTGCAGTGACGGCGGCGACATCGCCGGCGGCGTGGGGTTCTCGGCTCGTTGTGAACGGCGGCTAGAGAGGGAGGTAGGGCACAGGGAGAGGGGGAATCGGGTCAAGGGCTCACCGCGGAGCTGCAGGGAGGGTTAGTGGGCTCAGGGGCGCGCCGGAGTGGCCGAATCGACGGAGAAGGGCGCCGGGGCCGAAGCTTGGAGATGATGACGATGGCGGCTGCTCGGGGCCCTCCTGGTCGCGTGAGACGTCGAGGAGGTCGAGGGAGGCACTGCGGAGCTCGGGAGCGCGTCGGGGAGGAGAGGGGGTGGTGGTGGCCGCGGCGGACGGCGTCGGTGGCGACGGGGCTCCGCTCGGTGGAGGAGAGAGGGAG
>NW_025308658.1:0-686 GCF_018294505.1 Triticum aestivum
TCCACCTCGTGGGGAGCTCCTATACGGCGCTGCAGGCGCCCGTTGGCGCTCCTGGCGCCTGCAGCGCCCCGCGCTGGGCCGGCCCATAAAGAAAACAAACTTATGAAGAAGAAGAAAAATAAAAGCCGAAGAAAAGTGGTGTGAAAACAAAAGAAACTGGCAGAAAAAGAAGAACAAAAAAAGAAGAAGAAAAACCCCAGAGAAAACAAAGCAGAGCAAACCATAACCAGCGAACCTACACTGATGGGCCGGTCCATAGGCGCGCACCCTTCAGCGAGTTGAGCTTCCACCTCGTGGGGAGCTCCTATACGGCGCTGAAGGCGCCCGTTGGCGCTCCTGGCGCCTGCAGCGCCCCGCGCTGGGCCGGCCCATGAAGAGTGCAAAACAGAGAACACAAAACGCTCACAAAACCAAAAACGGGTAAAATGAAGAAAGAAAACCCAATAAAAACTGACAAAGAAACAAAAAAAAACTAAGGAAACGAAATAAAATGAAGAAAGAAACAATGAAACCAAAGTTTTACGAAGAAAGAAATAAAAATGAGAGAAAACCACCGAAAAACAAAGGACACCAGTGAGAAATGAAGAAAACAAAGTTATGAAGAAGAAGAAAAATAAAAGCCGAAGAAAAGTGGTGCGAAAAGAAAAGAAACTGGCAGAAAAAGAAGAACAAAAAAAGAAGAAGAA
>NW_025308659.1:0-686 GCF_018294505.1 Triticum aestivum
GGGCGAGGTAGCCGAGCTACTGGGCACGCCGAGGGTCGAGGGGGAGGCTCTGGGTGCGGCAACGGCGAGCGGCGGCGATGAGCTCCGCTCGGGCTGCGCGAGAGAGAGAGCAGAGGAGGGGGAAGGGGTCGAGAGAGAGAGAGTGCGAGGGGGTTCCAGGGGGTGGCGTGGAGCTGCGGGAGACGTCCAGGAGAGGAGGAGGCAGCCAGGCAGGGAGGAGGTGCCCGGGGCGCGTGGCCGCGCGCGCCACCGAGCAGCTTCGGGGCGAGGGGGAGGAAGACGAGAGGGGGAGAAGCGGCGGTGGGCTGGGCCGGCTGGAGGAGCTGGGCCAGGTGGGCTGAGGTGAGCGCCAGGTAGTCCTCTGCTCTTTCTATTTTTGTTTTTATTTATCTATTTTGTTCTGTGTTGTTTTAGTTTAGTAATATACTAAACCATTTTATAAAATCCTGAAAATAGTTATGTGGCTAGAACTAAAATATACCAAACCACATAAAATGTTCCAGTAATTATTGGACATATATTATTTATATATCAAATATATATCCAATGCAAATAGCTATTTATTTAATTCAAAGGCCCAACATAATTAACTCTGAGATACCAAAAATATTGTTTTGAGTTTTACCTCTTTGCAATATTTTCAGAGACTAAGAGGAACATTTCCTTGGACTTCTTTGAGGAGATTT
>NW_025308660.1:0-686 GCF_018294505.1 Triticum aestivum
GCAAGGCCATCTCCCTCTCCCTCTCCCTCCCCCTCTCCCTCTCCCACTCTCCCTCTCCCTCTCTCCCTCTCCCTCCCTCTCTCTCTCTCTCTCTGAAATTTGCTTCGCATCAAAGCACATATTTGCTTGACGTCTTTCTTTTTCTAAAACATTATAAAGTTGTTGGACTTTGTTGGTGTTTCTGAAACGATATAAGACCCTACTTAATTTTTTATAGAAAATGTTGTGTGTGTATTCAAAAAAATTCAATGCATCTAAAAAGATGCTAAATGTATTTTAAAAATATTCACCGTATATAAAAATATTCATCATATGTTTAAAAACATTTCACCATCTATTTTTAAAATGTTCATCATATATTAAAAACAGTTCATAATACATGAGTCGCACAGACTGTTTACAGAAAAGGAATGACTTCACCTTGAATACGGGTCTAAGTAAGCATCTGAGATAACATCTAATTAAGGCTGCCATGGTACGTAGCAAGAAGCGAGCTAGTAGCCATACATCCGAACAAGACAGATACACAAGGCATGGATGGCAGCAATGAGGACGGCAAGAAGGCAAGCGCAGCTGATGTGCAGCCATGCCTGGTCAATTAACAAAACAGGGGCAGAGGTTAAGATGGCAACAAGGCCATCTCCCTCTCCCTCTCCCTTTCCCTCCCCCTCTCCCTCTCCCTCTCT
>NW_025308661.1:0-686 GCF_018294505.1 Triticum aestivum
GCACATGCTATGTGGATGAAATGATGATACCATGCCAACTTTCAACCTTTTCAGAGTTCATTTGAAACGCTTTTCAAGTTTATGGTCTTATAGCTCAAAATAATTAGTAAATGCATGAAAAATAACAAATGAAGTCAGAAAGGATTGAAAAATGATGATGTGGATTTGAATGTTTAATTTTGAACACACAAAATTCAGGAGTTCAAATAAGTTTAAAAAAATGAAATTCCATTGTAACAGACGAGTTTCCGTATGAAATCCTGATACTTTGAAAGAGATCGTCCGTTTTGTACGCGAAGTGCATCCACTTTTTGCCGTAACCCTCTCAACTTTCTTACACATGCTATGTGGATGAAATGATGATACCATGCTAACTTTCAACCTTTTCAGAGTTCATTTGAAATGCTTTTCAATTTTATGGTCTTATAGCTCAAAATAATTAGTAAATGCATGAAAAATAACAAATGAAGTCAGAAAGGATTGAAAAATGATGGTGTGGCTTTGAATGGTGCATTTTGAACACACAAAAAGTCAGGAGTTCAAATAAGTTTTAAAAAATCAAATCCCTTTGTAACAGACGAGTTTCCGTATGAAATCCAGATACATTGAAAGAGATTGTCCGTTTTGTACACGAAGTGCATCCAGTTTTTGCCGTAACCCTCTCAACTTTCTTGCACATGCTATGT
>NW_025308662.1:0-686 GCF_018294505.1 Triticum aestivum
GTGTTGGAAATTGATGACGTCCCTTTGAATGATGCTTACTGAACACAAAAATAGGCTGGAGTTCAAATAAGTTTACAAAACATTGAGGTGCTCGTGTAACAGATCAGTTCTCGTCCGAAACCTAGATATCCGAAAGAGATTGTCCAGTTTGTACACGAGGTGCGTCCAGTTTTCGCCGTGACCCTCTCTACTCTTTTGCACATGCTATGCGGGTGAAATGATGATACCATGCCAAGTTCCAACATTTTCAGAGTTCATTTTGTAGTGATTTTCACTTTCACCATCATTTAGCTCTCTAAACAAATCGGTAAATGACTGAAAAACAGCAAATGATGTGAGAACGTGTTGGAAATTGATGACGTCGCTTTGAATAATGCATACTGAACGCAAAAATAGGCCAGAGATCAAATAAGTTTAAAAAACATTGAAGTGCCCGTGTAACAGATGAGTTCTCGTCTGAAACCCTGATACTCCGAAAGAGATTGTCCAGTTTGTACACGAGGTGAGTCCAGTTTTCGCCGTGACCCTCTCTACTCTTTTGCACATGCTATGCGGGTGAAATGATGATACCATGCCAAGTTCCAACATTTTCAGAGTTCATTTTGTAGTGATTTTCAATATCACCGTCATTTGGCGCTGTAAACAAATCGGTAAATGACTGAAAAACAGCAAATGATGTGAGAACG
>NW_025308663.1:0-685 GCF_018294505.1 Triticum aestivum
TTGTAACGCCCCAGATATACTTTCCATATTTGTATCCAACTCTTGCCGTTTCCGGTGTCAAGTTATATTTATTTCTCGGGTTCGGGTCTTTGTCTCCGTGTGTTGTTTTCGTTTTCATGCATCTCATACCATGTCATCTCGTGCATTGCATTTGCATACATGTTCATCTCATGCATTCGAGCATTTTCCCCGTTGTCCGTTTAGCATTCCGACGCTTCGTTCTCCTCCGGTGGCCATTTCTAGCTTTCTTTCGTGTGTGGGGATTAAACATTTCCGGATTGGTCCGAGACTTGCCAAGCGGCCTTGGTTTACTACCGGTAGACCGCCTGTCAAGTTTCGTATCATTTGGACTTCGTTTGCTACTCCAATGGTTAACCGAGGGACCGAAAAGGCCTCGTGTGTGTTGCAGCCCAACACCCCCCAAATTTGGCCCAAAACCCACCAAACTCTGCTCCATGTCCTAGAGCGTTCGATCACGATCGTGTGGGCGAAAACCGCACCTCATTTGGACTCTCCTAGCTCCCTCTATGCCTATTTATACCCCCTCCATTCGGATCTCTTCTTCCCCCGTCCGAAACCCTAGTTTAAAAAAAAAAGATCTCCACCGACGGACGTGTCCGCCCCCGGCCGGACAGCGTCCGCCACCGCAGCCCGCCCACTCGGGGGCCGCCACGTCACCCCCGCC
>NW_025308664.1:0-685 GCF_018294505.1 Triticum aestivum
GTTGGACGCGGTGGCGGCGGGGATTTCGTCCGACCGGACCGGACATGTCCGGCGGCGCGTGGTGGAAGAAGACTAGGGTTAGGGTGGAATTCATCCGGAATTTCGGAGGGAGAGGTGTTTTCATAGGTAGAGGGAGCTAGGAGACACGAAATGGAGTGCAGTTTTCGCCCACACGATCGTGATCGAACGACCTAGAGCATGGAGGAGACTTCGAGGGGTTTTGGGCTGTTTAGAGAGGAGTTTTGCTGCAACAAACAAACGGACTTTGCGGTTACCCGGTTAACCGTTGGAGTACCAAACGACCTCCAAATGGAACGAAACTTGACCGGTGGTCGACCGGTGGTATACCAAGGCCACTTGGCAAGCCTCGGTCCATTCCGAGAACGTTCAACACCCGCTCACGAAAAGAAACAACAGGGGTGCGCCGGAGGAGGTGGGAGTGCCGGATTGCAAAACGGACAACGGGGAAAAGGCTCGGATGCATGAGACGAACACGTATGCAAATGCAATGCACATGATGACATGAACAAAAATGAAACACACAAGCAGATGACAAGGCAAGGACGACGAATAACTCGCAGACACCTGGCGCATCGGATCCGGGGCGTTACAACACTCCTCCACTAAAAAACAGAAAAAAAAGAAAAAAAAGGAGAAGAGGGGTGGGGCTCACCTGCGGCAGGGG
>NW_025308665.1:0-685 GCF_018294505.1 Triticum aestivum
CAACATGTTCTGACATCATTTGTTGTTTTTCGGTCATTTACCTAATTGTTTAGAGAGCTAAATGACCGTGAAATTGAAAATCACTACAAAATGAATTCTGAAAATGTTGAAACTTGGCATGGTATCATCATTTCACCCGCATAGCATGTGCGAAAGAGTAGAGATGGTCACGGCAAAAACTGGACGCACTTCATGTACAAACTGGACAAACTCTTTCGGATTATCAGGGTTTTGGACGAGAACTCATCTATTACACGGGCACTTCAATGTTTTTTAAACTTATTTGAACTCTGGACTTCTTTTATGTTCAGTATGCCGCATTCAAAGCGACGTCATCAATTTCCAACATGTTCTAACATCATTTGTTGTTTTTCGGTCATTTACCTAATCGTTTAGAGAGCTAAATGACCGTGAAATTGGAAATCACTACAAAATGAATTCTGAAAATGTTGAAACTTGGCATGGTATCATCATTTCACCCGCATAGCATGTGCAAAAGAGTAGAGAGGGTCACGGAAAAAACTGGACGCACTTCGTGTACAAACTGGACAAACTCTTTTGGAGTATGAGGGTTTCGGACGAGAACTCATCTGTTACGCGGGCACTTCAATGTTTTTTAAACTTATTTGAACTCTGGACTTCTTTTGTGTTCAGTATGCTGCATTCAAAGCGACATCATCAATTT
>NW_025308667.1:0-685 GCF_018294505.1 Triticum aestivum
AGGTTGCTCGGTGAGATTTTACAGTTTTTCGTAGTTTAGATCGAGTCTGTTCTTCATACCTACAGTCCACGAAAAAGCCACAAAAAAAAATTAGGGTTAGTTCATCATATCCGAACCAATCTGAGCCTTTGCATAATCTTTTTAGGGTTTTTGCTTTGTTGAATTTGCGGTTGCATCGTCGTGTCAAGTTGCTGGTCTTAGAGTCTAGTCTTTTAGAGTTTCGAGTTCTGGTCATAAGTTGTCACGCCGCCGCCGCACCATCATCATCGCCTTGCCATCTACCACCATTGCTTATCCGCCACCGCTTTGAATCCGTATCCATATACCACCACCGCTGCCATATACTACCGCCATATATCCACCACCAATCCGAGTTCTTTTCATAGTCGGTTTGTTTTAGAGATCCATATATTTTCCGTTTCGTGTTTCCTTGCCTGAGTCTGGAGACCCCCGGGCAGTTTTTAGGCCAAAATTCCGGCAACCAAAAATATTTTTTCCCTATCCTATTTTTAGGCCCCGGGTAGTGTTTTGAGACACTCGCCATCATAGTGATTTTTTGTCGCACTTTTTCGTCGTCGCTGCCCTGATTTCCGAAAAAAAAATAGTCAAAAATTTTGTGCCCATCCTGTCAGTTTGACCTGGGAAGAGTTTTGAGACACTCGCCATTATAGTGATTTTTTCGCAA
>NW_025308668.1:0-685 GCF_018294505.1 Triticum aestivum
ATGCCAACTTTCAACCTTTTCAGAGTTCATTTGAAATGCTTTTCAATTTTAGGGTCTTATAGATCAAAATAATTAGTAAATGCTTGAAAAATAACAAATGAAGTTAGAAAGGATTGAAAAATGATGATGTGGCTTTGAATGGTGCATTTTGAACACACAAAAAGTCAGGAGTTCAAATAAGTTTAAAAAAAATGAAATCCCTTTGTAACAGACGAGTTTCCGTATGAAATCCTGATACTTCGAAAGAGATTGTCCGTTTTGTACACGAAGTGCATCCAGTTTTTGCCGTAACCCTCTCAACTTTCTTGCACATGCTATGTGGATGAAATGATGATACCATGCCAACTTTCAACCTTTTCAGTGTTCATTTGAAATGCTTTTCAATTTTAGGGTCTTATAGATCAAAATAATTAGTATATGCTTGAAAAATAACAAATGAAGTCAGAAAGGATTGAAAAATGATGATGTGGCTTTGAATGGTGCATTTTGAACACACAAAAAGTCAGGAGTTCAAATAAGTTTAAAAAATGAAATGCCTTTGTACCAGACGAGTTTCCGGATAAAATCCTGATACTTTGAAAGAGATTGTCCGTTTTGTACACGAAGTGCATCCACTTTTTGCCGTAACCCTCTCAACTTTCTTGCACATGCTATGTGGATGAAATGATGATACCATGCCAACTTT
>NW_025308669.1:0-685 GCF_018294505.1 Triticum aestivum
TTTTATAGTACAGTTAATCACAAAATAAAATGGCACTAACAGAAAGTTTATAATTTTTCTAAAACTAAAAGCAAAAAGAATAAAAAAATAAAGCAAAAAACAAAAGAAAATAAATAATGCAGAAAACAAAACAAAAAAACTAGAAAAAATAGCAACAATAAGTATTTTGTTGTAAGTAGGAACAAAATAAAATAAATAAAGCAACAAAGAAAACAAAAAAACAAAAAAAGTGTTTTCAAATTTGAAAACTAATGGCATTAACAAAAAGTTTATAATTTTTCTAAAACTAAAAGCATAAAGAATTAAAAAATAAAGCAAAAACAAAAGAAAATAATTTAAAAAAAGTAACAAAAAAACAAAAAAATGCCACCTACTAGGCCCCCACGGCCTGAATACGACTAGAAACCCATCAAAGGGCCAGGATTCAGACCCGCAGGAGGCCCACAGGCATAGCAGTGACAATTAGGCCTGTAAGCCTGCAATGGAGAGAAGCTCGATAGGGGTGCGACAGTGGGGCTTATAAAACACTGCGCACCCCTCTCAACTAGCGAGGTGGGACTAAACTTTCGACGCAGCAGCCGCACAAGGCCTTTGGTCCTGGTTGGTGGCACCAACCGGGACTAAAGGAGGCCATTGGTCACGGTTCGTGGCACAAACCGTGACCAATGCCCCCCTTTTTAGTCCC
>NW_025308670.1:0-685 GCF_018294505.1 Triticum aestivum
CGGAGCCCGCCGTTGAGGTACCGCCGCTGCCCCGATTCCCGTCGTTGCCGGTTTTCTGTAAAAAAAACCTTTGTTTAAAAAAAACCCTAGATCGGTTTTTTTTCCGGTTTTATTATTTTGCGAGCGTTCACCGAACCGTTCGTTTTAACGAACGCGTTCGTCGGTTTTTCTCTGTTAACGAACGTCCGTTATTTAACCGTTTGTCCGTTTTTCTTTTTCGTCGGATTTTCTCGTTATTTTCTCAGATTCGATTTCTGATCGAATCTTCAACTCTGTTTAACTTCTCGCTCGTTTATCGGAATCAGGTGATTCAAGCGCCTAGAGTTTCGTCTCGAAATTCTCTTTCCGTTTAACCTACTCAAACAAGTTTTTGCTACAGTAAAATTTGACCTAGATCCAGATTAGCAAACGAAGTTTCTTTCTTTCGCCGTTTGACTTTCGTTGCTTCTTTCGAGTTGATTCTTTTTGCAAACCGGAGTTCTTAAGTTGAACTTTCTGGTTGGATCTTTCATTCGAGTTTTACCTGTGCATTAGATGAGTACTGATTGTATGCTTGTTTGTTTGCGATAGAGTACCCGGAGTGTGCCGCTTGTTACTTCGACTCGTTAGGTTTTGCGGATCATCAGCAAGGCAAGTAACACTTTGATCATATCCCGTTCATACCCAGTTTTATTGCATTAGATCT
>NW_025308671.1:0-685 GCF_018294505.1 Triticum aestivum
GCCTTTTTTCAGCAGCCCAAAGGGCGGGAAGCGGCGGCCTTTGGTCCCGGTTGGTGCCACCAACCGGGACTAAAGGGGGGGCATTGGTACCGGTTAGTGCCACGAACCGGTACCAATGCACCCCTTTAGTTCGGTTGGTGCCATCAACCGGGACCAAAGGCCTTGTGCTGCTGCGCCCGCGTCGAAAGTTTAGTCCCACCTCGCGAGTTGAGAGGGAAGCGCAGTGGTTTATAAGCCCCACTGCCGCTCCCCTCTCGAGCTCCTCTCCATTGCAGGCTTACGGGCCTAATTGTCACTGCTATGCCTGATGGGCCTACTGGGCCTTCTGCGGGCCTGAATCCTGGCCCATCGATGGGTTTCTAGTCGTATTCAGGCCGTGGTGGCCCAGTAGGTGGCATATTTTTTTGCCTATTTTTTTGTTTTCTTTTTTGCTTTATTTATTTTCTTTTGTTTCTACTTACAACAAAAAACTTATTTATTTTATTTTATTTTGTTTCTAATTACTTATTTATTTTACTTTATGATAATTCTTTTTGCTATTAAAGTTTCTAACAAAAAAAGTTCTTTATGAAAATTCTTTTTGCTTTCAATGATTTTGAACAGAAAATACTTCGATAATTTTAGTTGCACCAATTTTATATAATTTTAGTTTCAATAATACTAGAGGTTGCTTATAATGTTTTGA
>NW_025308672.1:0-685 GCF_018294505.1 Triticum aestivum
CTTCTTTTGTGTTCAGTATGCAGCATTCAAAGCGACGTCATCAATTTCCAACATGTTCTGACATCATTTGTTGTTTTTCGATCATTTACCTAATTGTTTAGAGAGTTAAAGGGCCATGAAATTGAAAATCAGTACAAAATGAATACTGAAAATGTTGAAACTTGGCATGGTATCATCATATCACCCGCATAGCATGCGCGAAAAGAGTAGGGAGGGTCACGGCAAAAAATGGACGCACTTCGTGTACAAACTGGACAAACTCTTTCGGAGTATCAGGGTTTCGGACAAGAACTCATCTGTTACACGGCCACTTCAATGTTTTTAATAACTTATTTGAACTCCGGACTTCTTTTGTGTTCAGTATGCAGCATTCAAAGCGACGTCATCAATTTCCAACATGTTCTGACATCGTTTGTTGTTTTTCGGTCATTTACCTAATTGTTTAGAGAGCTAAATGACCGTGAAATTGAAAATCACTACAAAATGAATCCTGAAAATGTTGAAACTTGGCATGGTATCATCATATCACCCGCATAGCATGCGCGAAAGAGTAGAGAGGGTCACGGCAAAAACTGGACGCACTTCGTGTACAAACTGGACAAACTCTTTTGGAGTATTAGGGTTTCAGACAAGAACTCATCTGTTACACGGCCACTTCAATGTTTTAATAACTTATTTGAACTCC
>NW_025308673.1:0-685 GCF_018294505.1 Triticum aestivum
GTCTATTACAAAAGGATTTCAATTTTTTAGAACTTATTTGAACCCCCTTGTTTTTCTGTGTTCAAGATGCACCATTCAAAGCCACATCATCAATTTACAACCCTTTCTGACTTCATTTGTTATTTTTCATGCATTTACTGATAATTTTGAGCTATAAGACCATGAAATTGAAAAGCATTTGAAATGAACTCTGAAAAGGTTCCAAGTTGGCATGGTATCATCATTTCACCCACATAGCATGTGCAAGAAAGTAGAGAGGCTTACAGCAAAAACTGGATGCACTTCGTGTACAAAACAGGCAATCTCATTCGAAGTATCAGGGTTTCATACGAAAACTCGTCTGTTACAAAGGGATTTCAATTTTTTGAACTTATTTGAACCCCCTTGTTTTTCTGTGTTCAAAATGCACCATTCAAAGCCTCATCATCAATTACACCCCTTTCTGACTTCATTTGTTATTTTTCATGCATTTACTGATTATTTTGAGCTATAAGACCATGAAATTGAAAAGCATTTGAAATGAACTCTGAAAAGGTTCCAAGTTGGTATGGTATCATCATTTCTCCCACATAGCATGTGCAAGAAAGTAGAGAGGCTTATGGCAAAAACTGGATGCACTTCGTGTACAAAACAGACAATCTCCTTCGAAGTATCACGGTTTCATACGAAAACTCGTCTGTTACAA
>NW_025308674.1:0-685 GCF_018294505.1 Triticum aestivum
GCTACACGGCTAAGTCATGGTCAAGACATATGGTGAAGTCCCTTATATGACATATGCAATCACTCCATAAGACCAGTGGCGAGCACACTGAAAACTATATGTGCCAAGTGACCAAGATACTTGACCGATTCATGCGGATGCCTTCGTCCCAGGCTACACGGGTAAGTCATGGTCAAGACAAATGGTAAAGTCCCTTGTATGACATACGCAATCACTCGATAAGGCCAGTCGCGAGCACACTCAAAACTATTTGTGCAAGTGACCAAGATACTTGGCTGATTCATACATGTGATGTCATCACAAAGAAAGTGTTAAAGGAGACACGGGCAAGAGTGGTGGACGGAACTGGACGCGCACCATGGAAAATTAGGCAAAACCACGTACAGAGACTCGTACACGGGGACACAGGAAAAAAGTGGCCGACGCCCGTCGTGGACGGAAGTGGATGCGCGCCATGCAAAACTGGGCAAAACCACGTACGAGGCACACACACGTACACGGACCCGTGAACGGGCTGTACGTGGACACGAGGAAAAAATGGCCGACGCCCGTCGTGGATGGAACCGGACGCGCGCCATGGAAAACTGGGCAAAAACACGTACGAGGCACACAGACGTACACGGACCCGTGAACGGGCGGTACGTGGACACGGGAAAAAAGTGGCCGACGCCCGTCGTGGACGGAA
>NW_025308675.1:0-685 GCF_018294505.1 Triticum aestivum
ATCTCTTTCGAAGTATCACGATTTCATACGGAAACTCGTCTGTTACAAAGGGATTTCATTTTTTAAAACTTATTTGAACTCCTGACTTTTTGTGTGTTCAAAATGCACCATTCAAAGCCACATCATCATTTTTCAATCCTTTCTGACTTCATTTGTTATTTTTCATGCATTTACTTATTATTTTGAGCTATAAGACCCTAAAATTGAAAAGCATTTCAAATGAACTCTGAAAAGGTTGAAAGTTGGCATGGTATCATCATTTCATCCACATAGCATGTGCAAGAAAGTTGAGAGGGTTACGGCAAAAACTGGATGCACTTCGTGTACAAAACAGACAATCTCTTTCAAAGTATCAGGATTTCACACGGAAACTCGTCTGTTACAAAAGGATTTCATTTTTTAAAACTTATTTGAACTCCTGACTTTTTGTGTGTTCAAAATGCACCATTCAAGCCACATCATCATTTTTCAATCCTTTCTGACTTCATTTGCTATTTTTCATGCATTTACTAATCATTTTGATCTATAAGACTCTAAAATTGAAAAGGATTTCAAAAGAACTCTGAAAAGGTTGAAAGTTGGCATGGTATCATCATTTCATCCACATAGCATGTGCAAGAAAGTTGAGAGGGTTACGGCAAAACTGGATGCACTTCGTGTACAAAACGGAAATCTCTTTCAAAGT
>NW_025308676.1:0-685 GCF_018294505.1 Triticum aestivum
GAGTGTTTGATGAGCGACACATAAATGCACCCCGGTGTTCGTCAATCATGGAAATCACGCCCAGACCCAAAAACAGAGTAATAGTCCAAGAAACGGGCCAGAATCGGCCAAAACTGTGAGTGTGGATGACCGAATCGTAAATGCACCCCGTGGTTCGTTAATCGTGGAAATCACTCCGGGGGCCCAAAAAAGTGAGTAATAGTCCATGATACGGGCTAGAATTAGCCAAAACTATGAGTATTGATGACCGGCACGTAAGCGCGCCTTGGGGTTCAACAACTATGGAAATCAGTTCGGGACCTGAAAAAAGTGAGTAATAGTCCACAAAACACGTTAGAATTGGCCAAAATTGTGAGGGTTGTTGACCGACACGTAAACACAACCCGGGGTCATTTTGGGACCCCCATAACTAAGTAATAGTCCAAGAAACGGGCCAGAATCGGCCAAACTGCGATTGTTGATGACCTACACTTAAGCGCACCTTGGGGTTCAACAACCATGGAAATCGCTTTGGGCCCCAAAATGGTGAGTAATAGTCCACGAAACGGGTCAGAATCGACAAAAACCGCGAGTGTTGATAACCAACCCGTAAGCGCACCCAAGGGTTCGTTAATCGTGGAAATCACTCCGGGGCCCCAAAAAAGTGAGCAATAGTCCAAGAAACGGGCCAGAATCGGCCAAAACT
>NW_025308677.1:0-685 GCF_018294505.1 Triticum aestivum
AAAGCCTCAGAAACCTTCTAAAAATGATCAATATTAAAATCTCCTCAAAGAAGTCCAAGAAAATGTTCCTCTTAGTCTCTGAAAATATTGCAAAGAGGTAAAACTCAAAACAATATTTTTGGTATCTCAGAGTTAATTATTTTGGGCCTTTGAATTAAATAAATAGCTATTTGCATTGGATATATATTTGATATATAAATAATATATGTCCAATAATTACTGGAACATTTTATGTGGTTTGGTATATTTTAGTCCTAGCCACATAACTATTTCCAGGATTTTATAAAATGGTTTAGTGTCTAAAACTAAATCAAAACAAACTACAGAAAATAGAAAACAGAATTAAATAGAAATGAAAGAGAGAGAGAGAAGGACTTATCTGGCGCTCACCCGGTAGCCAGCCGGCCCAGCTCCTGTGCGGCCCAGCCCATCCCCACTTCCCGCCCCCCCCCTGTCGCCTTCCTCCTCGCGCCAGTAGGCACAGGCGCGTGGCCGACGCACGCCGGCGCACGCCCCGGCCACCTCCTGCTTGCCGCTCCACCTCGACACCCCGGACGCCTCCATGCGTGCCACGCCACCCCCCTGGAACTCCCTCACTCTCCCGAACTCTCCCCCCCTCCTCTGCTTCCTCTCTCCCTCACTCGCCCGAACGGAGCCGCCGCCACCGACGAGCTCCCTCGCAGCC
>NW_025308678.1:0-685 GCF_018294505.1 Triticum aestivum
CGCCCCTCCTCCGGCCACCGGCCCTCGCCTCGCCGGCCCCTCCCTCGCCTCGCCGGCCCGAGCAACTCCTCGCCTGAGATCCCGATCCGCACAGTACGCGTTGACTTCTCCCGACCTCGTTTTTTTCGTAAGTCCCAAAATTCCATCAGCAAGTGCCTATGTTCGAGATGCGATAACTTTGTGCATGTAGCTCCGATTCGCGCGTATAATATGTCAAATTGTTCGCCTCGTGATGCTCTTCATTTTGTTCAATTGCACCATTTTCATTAGAGGTCATATTGATGCCCAAATCTTCGTTGGAAGAGGGCTAGTTGCTGTTGATCTCTGGTTCTTATCAGAACTTGGAGATTTGTCATTTTTGTATCTTTTATTCTGTGCATCTTTTGAGCATGAGCTCTACATGTGTTTTGAAGTATGCCATGCCATCTTTCCATTGGTATAGTCCATGTATTTTTGTGATCTTTGTGGTGACTAGCACAAGCATGCAAAGTAGGCCCCGTAATATTTCTGATTTCAGGGACTTAGTGATTTCTCTAGTCCTTGTCTGCTGTAATTTTGTTGCCATGTAAACTTGATGCTAGAGAGAGATCCATGCATCTTTTGGAGATGTTCAGTAAGGATGTTTTGTAGCTATAGTTGTAATTGATCCATTCCTGCAATTGTTTGCAATTTTAGAGTACTATAG
>NW_025308679.1:0-685 GCF_018294505.1 Triticum aestivum
AGAGTCTTCAATCTTGTATCTTCATAGTCCAGGAGTCCAGCCAAAGGTTACAATCCGGTCATCCGGACACCCCCTAATCCGGGACTCCCTCAGTAGCCCCTGAACCAGGCTTCAATGATGACGAGTCCGGCATGCAGATTGTCTTCGGTATTGCAAGGCGGGTTCCTCCTCCGAATACTTCATAGAAGATGTTTGAACACAAGGATAGTGTCCGGCTCTGCAAAATAAGTTCCACATACCACCATAGAGAGAATAATATTTGAATAAATCTAATCTGCTGACGTATTCCGCAGCGTGACATCATGCCACGGCCAAGCCTTCATTCGAATCGTTTTACTGTCCCACCTCAGCGCGTTTAGCGAGGCGGTTTCCTTGGCACGTCTTGTCAAAGCAGAGATCGTGTCCCCTTATTCCGGGATTCTCATCAATACGGGCGTGGGTAACCCAACCGCGCCATTAATCATGGTGCTTGGGAGATAAGCGAGTTTTACCAGGCTGGTGGGGGTACATAGTTTCGTCCGCCCATATATGGGGATAAGGATCCACTCTTTCTATTTACGCCTTCTTCCTCCTTTGCTTATCCATCTCCGCGCACTCGAGCTCCAGCGCCCAAGTCCGCACTTCCCACCTCAACCTTCTCCAGCCATGTCCGGAGCGGGAGGCGGGTGGATGGCCTCCTCCGTCA
>NW_025308680.1:0-685 GCF_018294505.1 Triticum aestivum
CTTTGTGACATAATTTGCTATTTTTAATGCATTTACTGATTTGTTTTGAGCTAAATGGCCCTGAAATTGAAAAGCTCTACAAATGAACTCCGAAAAGGTTGAAACTTGGCATGGTATCATCATTTCACCCACATAGCATGTGAAAAAAAGTAGAGAGGGTCACGGCAAAAACTGGAGGCACTTCGTGTACAAACTGGACAATCTCTTTCGAAGTATCAGGGTTTCGGACGAAAACTCATCTGTTACACCGGCAATTCAAAATTTTAATAACTTATTACAACTCCGGACTCTTTTGCATCCAGCATGCAAAATTCAAAGCCACGTCATCAACTTTCAACCCTTTCTGACATAATTTGCTATTTTTCATGCATTTACTGATTAGTTTTGAGCTAAATGGCCCTGAAATTGAAAAGCTTTTCAAATGAACTCTGAAAAGGTCTAAACTTGGCATGGTATCATCATTTCACCCACATAGCATGTGCAAAAAAGTAGATAGGGTCACGGCAAAAACTGGAGGCACTTCGTGTACAAACTGGACAATCTCTTTCGAAGTATCAGGGTTTCGGACGTAAACTCATCTGTTACATCGGCAATTCAAAATTTTAATAACTTATTACAACTCTGGACGTCTTTTGCATTCAGCATGCACCATTCAAAGCCACGTCATCAACTTTCAACCCTTTGT
>NW_025308681.1:0-685 GCF_018294505.1 Triticum aestivum
AGAAGAACAGCTCCGCTAGAGCCCTAGATTGATTCCGCCTCGTGGCGGCGGAGTTTCGTCCCGTAATCTTGCCCACGATTTTTTCCAGGGGAAAACCCTTCATATAGCAGAAGATGGACGCCGGAGGCCCACCAGGGGGCCCAGGAGATAGGGGGCCGCGCCCTATAGGGGGAGGGGCGCGCCCCCTGTCTCCTGGACAGGGTGTGGCCCCCCTAGCCTATTTCTTTCACTCATAAATTCTTAATAAATCCAAAAAGTTGTTTCGTGGAGTTTCAGGACTTTGGGAGTTGTGCAGAATAGGTTTCCAATGTTTGCTCCTTTTCCAGCCAGAATTCCAGCTGCCGGCATTCCCCATCTTCATGGTAAACCTTGTAAAATAAGAGAGAATAGCCATAAGTATTGAGATATAATGTGTAATAACAGCCCATAATGCAATAAATATTGATATAAAAGCATGATGCAAAATGGACGTATCAACTCCCGCAAGCTTAGACCTCGCTTGTCCTCAAGCAGAAGCCGAAATCGAAAAATATGTCCACATGTTTAGAGATAGAGGTGTCGATAAAAATAAAATACGAACATGAGGGCATCATGATCATTCTAATAACAGCAACATATATGGATTTTGTCATATGATTTCCTATGTTCAAGTAATAAGCAATTCACAATGTCAAGTATGGTTCAA
>NW_025308682.1:0-685 GCF_018294505.1 Triticum aestivum
ATGGATGGATAGAGCACTACAAGATTAACAAATCATCCTTACTGATCATCCTCAAAAGAGGCACGGATCACTAGGAAACAACATGAACATATGGCATCATGAGATAAACAGCTCAAGGACTTGGTGGAAATGCTAAGTCCCTGAAAACAGAATTAGCAAGTGCACCACTTTGCAAGCTTGCACAAGTCACCACACACATCACAAAAATACATGGGTTGCACCTCTGAAAGATGACAAAACCCTTAACAAAACATATGTAGAGCACATGGGCATAGCATGCACACAATAATCATGGCAAAAATGACAAAAAGCTAAATGGAGTAGCAGATCTGACAATTAACTCAAGTAGCCCTCTTCTAACAGCATTTCGAGCGTCAAGATGAACTCAAATGAAAATGATGCAATGTAATGAAATGATGTACTCTCTGAGGTGAACATTTTGATATGCTATATGCATGAATCGGAGCTACGGATGCAAAGTTACGGAGCCGTGAACATGTGCACTTGGGCTAGGGTTTTGAGAGAAAAAGTCAACCGTCAGGAAATAGATCTCAGATCCGGAGTTCGTCGGCACGAAACCCGAAGCTCGCTGGAACAGTACTCGCCGGCGGGGACGAGGACGGCGGAGGAGGGGGAGATGGTGGAGAGGCGGCGGGGCGAGCCCGGAGGAGGCGTCGGCGGCGGT
>NW_025308683.1:0-685 GCF_018294505.1 Triticum aestivum
CCCAGTTGAAACCTTTCTCCGTCTCAACAATAACAAAAAAAATACTGCTCGAGCAGCTACGTCTAAGGTGTCAGCCGATCTTGTGCTATTCTCTTATCTATTGACTATATACGCTCACAATCTCGTGGGTCACAGATGTCACAAAACCACTAGGAGGAAGCATTTACTTTTTCCATACGCTGACATGGTGGCCCCCTACTGTCATCCTCTCCACGTACTTCTGCCAATTCCTGTTGTTTGTTCACCATGTCGACAATGCGAGAGGGCAACGCCGTAGCGAGCGCACGAAAGCGCGCGAAGGACAACTGCGAGGCCTCGGCCATCGGTGTTAATGATTTAGGAGACAATGGGGCAGCGATGCGTGCGCTGAGGCGCAGCCAGCCGTGGGAGGTGGAAGTAGGCGTCCCCGCTGGCGCTAGTTTGTTTTGGCGATTGGAGGAAGACAGGACTGAAGAAACACGACAGACTGTAAAAGCTGCAGGAGTAGTTAATAACCTTAACTGAAACCAGCAGGGGCACTTAACAACCATAGTTGAAAGTAGTATGAGTACTTATACAAGTTCAACCGTACAAAGCACACTTCGAACAATGCTACTTTGCCTACAGTTAACCAAGGGTGAGGCCGCCAAGCCCCAGGAACAAGGCCCAGGCGCCACCCCACGCGTCCACAACCTTCTGAAAGCGG
>NW_025308684.1:0-685 GCF_018294505.1 Triticum aestivum
TCTCTCTCTCTCTTCTCGTTAATTTTGGGATTACATCTCTTTGTTTGTGTGCAGGTCCAAAATAACGTGACTGGTTACCTACAAGAAGCGAAATGGTCACACAGGAACCACAAGCCAAGCTTTGTAGATCAGGTCAAGTTGACTAGTCTGAACATTGGTGTGCCAACGATATGTGTGAGTATGATGGCTGGAATGAGTGATGCAATGATGAAGACAGCACTCAAATGAGCTGCTAGTGTCCCGGATGTCGCCATATCAGTTGGGAAGATTTCCCGTTTCATGAATGATATCGGTGCATTTGAGGTATATATATATAATATTTCAAAATTATTTTTTTGCATGCATGTTACTTGCTCCTTTCACACATGTAAGAAGCTCAATTTCAAGCATACTGAGATATAATTTTGACCAACAATTTGAGTGCTAAAATGTGATTTATTTGACAAAAAATATCATAGTATGGATTATACTTAGAATTATTTTTTAGCAATGTCATTTTTATGATGCTACCTTAACTTCATTGGTCTATTTTTTTATAAATTTGTACACATCGAAATGTGTTGGCACCTATGGAAAAGGGGGCAGGGATCAGTTACCAAGTTTGTACTATCATTGTGAGTGCATGCAAGATTATTAAATTGATACATACTTACATAAAGATGATTATTGATGTCATCATACAGCG
>NW_025308685.1:0-685 GCF_018294505.1 Triticum aestivum
GTCTGGCGGGCGATCACTATAGCCACACACACGGTCACCTCTGGTTAATTGCACACAGACTCTAAGGGAGGGACGGCCACCTCCGAGGAGTCGGCCCCCCATGTGGCCACCTACTCAGCCCTTGCCGCCTTCTGGGGATACGCGGGCTAGTGGGGCCCGCAGCCTACGGGCCACACCGACCGCCCGTCGTGGGGGCATGGCCCTGCCTAATGTAGGAATCATCATGGGTCGTGTGGCTATAGTGTCGTGCCAGGCGAGGGGTGTCTGCCTGGTACATCTGCACTGTGGCCACGTTCCTTCTGGGATTCGAGGGTGGCAAGTGGCACTGTTGCAACGCCCTATCTTGTCGTTGTAGGTGGGTGCAGACTTTGAGGTGGCGATGGGCCGCCTACCAGGAATCGGCCCACACCCTCGCCGCCTTCTGGGGTGCGCCGCCTTCCAGGAGCCGGCATGTTGGCTCTAGCCGGCCATGGAGGCCGGCCTTCTGACCAGTCGGACTGAGGGGCTAAGCTAGCCCCGACATCTTGAAATCTACTAAGGCGTGGATGAGGCAACCCAGGGTCTATCCCCCCGTCAGTAGTCCCCAAAGCTGGTGAGGTTCTATGGCTTGGGCTACCGTAGAGCCTCAGCAGTTTCGCCCTTTAAGTGGCCTTCCGCCTTTCGCTCCGTCCGCCTAGGAGGAGTC
>NW_025308686.1:0-685 GCF_018294505.1 Triticum aestivum
GTATTCGAGAGAGTCATGGATAGAGGGGCCGGCAGGGGGAGGGGGCGTGGGAGAGATAGCACGAGAAATGAGAGAGGTCTAGAGAGAGAGACGAATATGATGTCACGGTGAGAGATTCCCTTGAGTGTGTATATGCAAGGGGGAGGGGATAGAGGCACGAGGAGAATTTTTTTTGTGGTGTCTGTGTTGGTATGTGTGGGTGTGAGAAGATAACGAGACCTGGGGGCAGAGGGTGTGTCACCGCGTGAGGTCTGGTGGGTCAAGGTGAGGCCCTTGGTTCAGTTCCGTCCTGCGCCACATTGGTCGGCCCGTGACGCATTTAGGGAGACCCATGGATGACTAGT
The DNA here is from genome assembly GCF_018294505.1 of Triticum aestivum. Classification (NCBI taxonomy): domain Eukaryota; kingdom Viridiplantae; phylum Streptophyta; class Magnoliopsida; order Poales; family Poaceae; genus Triticum; species Triticum aestivum. Next base: position 345 of record NW_025308686.1, read on the forward strand.
CGTACAAGACAAAGATAGCAGAATTGTGAAGGACTCTGTGTCCACTGACAAAGCCGGCTAGGATTTTTAACCCTAGGTTCTCGGACTAAGGTAACCCCTTATCTCTGATATTACTATTCATCCAACCTAACTTTAAGGGGCATCCTACAGAATGCTCTGCTAGAATCATACTCGTCGATTAGGAAGAGAGGTGTGAGACAATGCGTGAGAGACAGGCCTAAAGATAATGTGCGTACAGGACACACGTAGGCAGGTCTATGTATATAGAAAGGGTCGATGGGGATTATGCGTGTGTATGCTTGTGAGAGGAAGAGTCCTTGTGATAAAGGTTAGTGAAAACA
>NW_025308687.1:0-685 GCF_018294505.1 Triticum aestivum
ACAAACTGGACAATCTCTTTCGGAGTATCATGATTTCGGACGAGAACTCATCTGTTACACGGGCACTTCAATGTTTTTCAAACTTTTTTGAACTCCAGCCTATTTTTGCCTTCACTATGCATCATTCAAAGCGACGTCATCAATTTCCAACACGTTCTGAGATCATTTGCTATTTTTCAATCATTTACCGATTGGTTTAGAGAGCTAAATGATGGTGAAATTGAAAATCACTACAAAATGAACACTGAAAATGTTGGAACTTGGCATGGTATCATCATTTCACCCGCATAGCATGTGCAAAAGAGTAGAGAGGGTCACGGCGAAAACTGGACGCACCTCGTGTACAAATTGGACAATCTGGTTCGGAGTATCAGGGATTCGAGCGAGAACTCATCTGTTACCCGGGCACTTCAATGTTTTTCAAACTTTTTTGAACTCCAACATATTTTTGCGTTCACTATGCATCATTCAAAGCGACGTCATCAATTTCCAACATGTTCTGACATCATTTGCTGTTTTTCAGGCATTTACCGATTTGTTTAGAGAGCTAAATGACGGTGAAATCGAAAATCACTACAAAATGAACTCTGAAAATGTTGGAACTTGGCATGGTATCATCATTTCACCCGCATAGCATGTGCAAAAGAGTAGAGAGGGTCACGGCGACAACTGGACGCACCTCGTG
>NW_025308688.1:0-685 GCF_018294505.1 Triticum aestivum
TGCCCGATTCTGGCCCGTTTCGTGGACTATTACTCACTGTTTTGGGGTCCCGGAGTGATTTCCACGATTAAGGAGCCCTGGGGTGTGTTTACGTTTCGGTCATCAACACTCGCGGTTTTTATCGATTCTGACCCGTTTATGGACTATTACTCACCGTTTTTGGGCCCCAAAGAGATTTCCATAGTTGTTGAACCCCAAGGTGCGATTACGTGTCGGTCATCAACACTCATAGTTTTGGCCGATTCTGGCCCGTTTCATGGACTATTACTCACTGTTTTGGGGTCCCGGAGTTATTTCCAGGATTAACGAATCTTGGGGTGCGTTTACGTTTTGTTCATCTACACTCGCGGTTTTGGCCGATTCTGACCCGTTTCGTGGACTACTACTCACCGTTTTTGGGCCCTAAAGCGATTTCCATAGTTGTTGAACCCCAAGGTGCGCTTACGTGTCGGTCATCAACGCTCACAGATTTGGCCGATTCTGGCCTGTTTCGTGGACTATTACTCACTGTTTTGGGGTCCCGGAGTGATTTCCACGATTAACGAATCCCGGGGTGCGTTTACGTTTCGGTCACCAACACTCGCGGTTTTTATCGATTCTGACCCGTTTTATGGACTATTACTCACCGTTTTGGGGCCCCTAGCGATTTCCATAGTTGTTGAACCCCAAGGTGCGATTACGTGTC
>NW_025308689.1:0-685 GCF_018294505.1 Triticum aestivum
TTTCGATGAGATGATAACTATCGATTTGGTGGAGATGACTTTGACGATCCGACTACAAACGTGCACAACGTTGCGCCTTAGCAATCACTAAACCAACTCCGAGAGGTTATTGACCACGCCGGAGCACGATCAACCTAACCACGAAGGTCTATTTCTGCAAGCAATCGAAGAACAAGCAAGAATATGATAAAAGCAATCTAAATATTGCGAGTATATATGAAGTATTGATAAATGTGGGGATCCATAAGCGGTCTTGGTCTGGTTGTTGGACACAAACAAAGTACACGAAGTTGCAATGGCTAACTTTTAACTAAACAAATCCCAAGAAAAAAAGCTACTAGATGGATCTACTTATATAGGAGGAAAGGGTGGCGGCCAAGGAGGTGGAAGAACGTCACAAGGCATCCTAAAAACCAACCCTAGGTCGTACAAGTCTCATGGGCCCAAGTGAAGGTGATGCAACACCTTTGGACTTATTGTTTGACTCGGATTCTGCTGCAGCGTCTGATTGTTTCGTCGATATCTCAACGCTCAGGACGAATTTGAAGGTGAGTCCAATTGGGTTGGAAAGAGCACAAAATCTAGATTCCAACAAAAAAAGAATCACCCAATTCGGAGTCCGTATGAAAAAATTGTTAGCGTTTTGAGTCAGATATGTCTGTGCAGTCCGAATCTGAATCCAGAA
>NW_025308690.1:0-685 GCF_018294505.1 Triticum aestivum
CGGGCGCCTGGAGCTGGCCTCCGGCTGGGTCCGCTCTGACGCTTTAGTCCGAGCGGCGCTGACTCAGGCTGCGACGGCTTGCGTCGAGGAGAAGCAGGCCCTCCTTGAGGCCAAGGCCGCTCGCGCCGCTACCTTGGGTGAGGTTGCGAATGTCCGGGGTCGCTGCGAGGTGCTAGAGAGCGAGCTGCAAGGCCTGCGCGAGCAGCTCACCAAGGAGGCACGTGACCGCCAGGAGAAGGAGGAAGATATGAAGGCTCGCGAGGCTGCCGCCAAGGACCGGGATGCCAAACTTGATAAACGCCATGGCCGCTTGGGTGCGCTGGAGCAGGCGTTGGAGGCGAAGAGGATCGAGCTGGACGGCAAGGCGTGGGTCCTGGCCGAGAACCGTGTGGCCTTCGCGAAGCTGGAGGTGAAGGCTCGCACCTTGCTGAAGTCGCTTTATGACAGCGGCCTGGAGAGCCCGCTGGCCGGCGGCAAGGATGGCCCTGCCAAGCTGCTTCCCTTCCTGGTCCGCGCCCTTGAAGATGTCGCCCTCGGCCTTGGCCCCATGGCTGAGGCTGAGGCGCGTGTCCTTTCTTCTGCAGCGTTGATGCACGTCTTCACCCATGTCTACCTCCGCGACCCCGGCATTGACCTTGACAGCCTGCTGGAGCCTGTGAGAAGCGAGCTTGCCACCGTCGCTGCT
>NW_025308691.1:0-685 GCF_018294505.1 Triticum aestivum
ATAGATATATATATATTGCGATGTAATTTCAAGGGCCCTGTCATTAACGGACATTATAGGAGATAAAGAGTTCCAGTCGAATGAGTTTGTAGTGCAACTAGGTCAGGTCAGCCACCAGGGTTATTCCTTTTTTCAACCTTTACGTCATACATAATTGTTTCTTGCTTATTATTACTCATGCAGTCATAAAAATATATATGGAGATCTATACGTGGTGGTCGCTCAGATCCCAGCCGTGCTTCCACAGGTGTACCCAAGGTTGTTAGAATCGCGATTCTGTTATACGATTCTATGACTTTACGATCCAAACTAACCCCTCTGATTCTATGATTTTTAGTTCATAGAACCTACGTTTTTACGGTCCTGATAGTGAAGATTCTACGATTTGCGATCCTACCATCAGAGCTCCGATCCGATTCAAAATCGCGATTCTGACAACCTTGGGTGTACCAGTTCCTCTATGTATATTCTTTGATTTTTTTCAGTTCAGTCATCTTTCATAGGTAATCCTTTGCAACAACTTTATAAGATGCTGAAATCAAAGGTGTGGGCTCTATTTGATGATTAGAGTCTGCTATAAAATCAAGAAGAACACAAGGAGGGAGTATGGGTCTGCACGTGCCTATAAGAAGAAGATGGCTTGAGGTGATTTGTTTTTATTTCAGTTGCGTCGACGATGAGATCT
>NW_025308692.1:0-685 GCF_018294505.1 Triticum aestivum
GAGGAGGTGGCGGATGAGGAGGAGGATGAAGAGGAGCAGGTGGGGCAGGAGGAGGAGGAGAAGGAGGAGGGGGAGCAGCTTTCGAAAGCAGAGCCCGTGAAGAAGGAGGCAGCGGAGCCAGAGGGGAGTAGGTGGAGGTGTGGCTGTCTGCGGGCTTCGCCGTGGCGGATGCCAAGGTGGAGTACGAGGCCGCTCAAGCGATGGAGATGGTAGAACAGACCGCCGTCCACGAGTCCATCTAGGACGAGGTCTATGTCGAGGCTAACAGATAGTTCATTGGAATAAAACAGGCGGCGATGGAAGCACTGTTCATGGAATTGGATGGGAAGGCGGAGGTGGAGGAGGGGCCAGAGTCTTCATAGGCGCAGGAGCTACCGCACTTTCCCATCTACCTAGCCCCAGGCAAGGAGACCGTCAACATCTTCGACAATAGTTCTTTTAGCTATGTACGTAGTACATAGGTTTTTATTTACATGGATGTGCTATTTGGGTACAGGAGGTACGAAATTTGAGTATTATGGTTGTGGCGGACGTTTTTGCTGTGCTGTCCGGTCACCGTACGTCCCCTACACCATCGTTGCTGGATCTACGCTTAGCACGTCGAGGTCACACACACGCGCGCGCGCACACACACACACAGATATATGCTCTCATATTATCTCACTGCGTGAGAGAGAGAGGAGTA
>NW_025308693.1:0-685 GCF_018294505.1 Triticum aestivum
GAAGAACAAAATGTCTCTGTCATCAATGCGATAGCACTTGTATTTGGAAAGACCCTTGTCGATACCACGTTTTACCTTCTTCACCATGGCATCAAGGAGTTGTGCCTCGCGAATTTGATCTTCCAGAGTAGGAGATACTATGAGGTTGGCAAGAACGCCTTGAGGAACAACTTGGAGATTCAGCTTGCGGAAGGCTTCACAAAGCTCCGGTTGGAACGGCTTGAGAATGAAGCTGTTGCAATAAGCTTTCCTGCTTAAAGCATCTGCAATGACATTTGCCTTGCCTGGAGTATATTCAATACTCGGATTGTACTCTTGAATCATTTCGACCCATCGAGTCTGCCTGAGATTGAGGTTGGGCTGAGTGAAGATATACTTGAGACTCTTGTGATCAGTGAAAATGTCCACTTGTCTTCCCAACAAGAGATGTCTCCATGTAACCAATGCATGGACAACTGCCGCCAACTCAAGATCGTGAGTGGGGTAGTTCTTCTCGTTGGGCTTCAACTGCCGAGAGGTATAAGCTACAACTTTCTTCTCTTGCATTAACACAGCACCGAGACCTTGGAGAGAAGCATCACAGAAAACTTCATACGGCTTGGATTCATCAGGAGGAGTCAAGACAGGAGCTGTGACTAGTTTCTGTTTGAGAGTGTTGAAAGCAACTTCACACTCAGGAGACCAG
>NW_025308694.1:0-685 GCF_018294505.1 Triticum aestivum
CCCACCCCCGCGGCCGCTCTCCCCGCCGTTCGGCGTGCACATGCGCCGTCCTCCCACGTCCGGCCACCGCCTCAGCTCGCCGCTGCAGGGCGCAGCACCGGCCGGCCGGCCACTCCGCGGTCGCGCCCATGGTTGGACTCGGGCACGGGCACCACACTTGTGCGCCCGCACGCCCGTTTGCCCGATTGGCCCCTGGGGCCTATGACAGGGGGCCCCACGCCCAGAACGGTTTTTTTTAAAAAAAGAAAAAAGAAAAAGAAGAATTAAAAAATATATATATATATATTAAATAAATAAATAATAATTAAATTAAGGAATTAATTAAGGAATTAATTAAGTTAATTAATCATAATTAGATTAACCTAATTAACTAATTAGTTTAATTAAATAGTAATTAGATTAGCTAAACATTAATTAGACTAAACAGTCAATGACGAACGGGACCCACCTGTCAGGTTGACCAAGTCAACCCTGTTGACTGCTGACGTCAGCATGACATCATGCTGACGTCATAAATTCATTTTCGAATTAAATAATTAATTAATTAAATTCCAGAAATTAATATAATCTTTAGAAAATCATATCTTTTAATCCGTAACTCGGATTAAAATATTTTCAACATGAAAGTTGCTCAGAACGGCGGGACGAATCCGGATACGCAGTCCGTTCGTCCGCCACACCCCCC
>NW_025308695.1:0-685 GCF_018294505.1 Triticum aestivum
GCTAGCCCCCGGAGGCCGCCGGCCACAGCCGTAGACGCGCGAACGGCAATCCGCGTGGAGGGAATTTTTCGGATACTTATCCAACACCAAAAATTATGAAAAAATACCATCGTTCCTATAGCACATGTGCCCACGTCTTGCAAAAAAAATCATGATTTTATCGCGCTCCGAGTATTTAGTAATATTGACGCTGCATCGTTACCACAGAACGTCTACTACCGTGTCATCGCCGTCCGTGAGGGGGGCCACGCCCTGGAGAAGCGTCCCGCCTCTTCGGACATGCCACCACACCACCCCGCATGTATGAGGGCCCGGTGCGACGCTCCGGTGGCATTGCTACCCCCCCAGTGCCCCCGTCCCGCCTAACCCTGTAGCGTTTGACCACGGGATCTACCCCTTTGACTTTGCACGGACGGGCTTTGACCAGTGGACCTCCCCACCCGGTTGTGTTAGGTCAGCCCATAGGAACACATTGGAGCAACATCCGGGGAAGACCCACAGCAAGATCCCCTCCGTGTAGACCCCACGCGTCCGTTTCCCCCCTCCAGGTGCCGGCGGCAGCGCCGTTCGTGAGGGGGGCACCCCCCGGACACGCATGTCGGGCGTTTGCAACCGCGTAAACACTTCCAGACTTGTGAGAGGCCGCCGGCGCAAGATTTGGCGGCTTGCTATCCCCCGGAGGCCG
>NW_025308696.1:0-685 GCF_018294505.1 Triticum aestivum
CTTCATTTGTTATTTTTCATGCATTTACTAATTATTTTGAGCTATAAGACCCTAAAATTGAAAAGCATTTCAAATGAACTCTGAAAAGGTTGAAAGTTGGCATGGTATCATCATTTCATCCACATAGCATGTGCAAGAAAGTTGAGAGGGTTATGGCAAAAACTGGATGCACTTCGTGTACAAAACGGACAATCTCTTTCAAAGTATCAGGATTTCATATAGAAACTCGTGTGTTACAAAGGGATTTCATTTTTTAAAACTTATTTTAACTCCTGACTTTTTGTATGTTCAAAATGCACCATTTAAAGCCACATCATCATTTTTCAATCCTTTCTGACTTCATTTGTTATTTTTTCATGCATTTACTAATTATTTTGAGCTATAAGACCATAAAATTGAAAAGCATTTCAAATGAACTCTGAAAAGGTTGAAAGTTGGCATGGTATCATCATTTCATCCACATAGCAAGTGCAAGAAAGTTGAGAGGGTTACGACAAAAACTGGATGCACTTCGTGTACAAAACGGACAATCTCTTACAAAGTATCAGGATTTCATAAGGAAACTCGTCTGTTACAAAGGGATTTCACTTTAAAAAACTTATTTGAACTCCTGATTTTTTGTGTGTTCAAAATGCACCATTCAAAGCCACATCATCATTTTTCAATCCTTTCTGACTTCATTTGT
>NW_025308697.1:0-685 GCF_018294505.1 Triticum aestivum
AACACCACCGAACCCCTCCCCGACCTCGTCCGCATCTCCCCGACGAGTCGCCGGAGCTCGCCGACGCCCGGACGCCCCGACGCACTCTCGCCGCCGTCGCCGGAGTCCGGTAAGTCACCGGCATCGCCCTCCCCCGTCCGATCCTAGATCTAGGGCTAGGATTAGAAACCCCGAAGGGTTAGGTTTTATTCATAAAACCGGCCGGTTCCGACCGGTTTAGTTTTAGTTTAGGTTTCTATTTTTAGGCCGGTTCGTTTAGTTTAAACCTAGGCCCGTTTAGACTAAGTTACGCCTAGTGCACAGTATAGGCCCATTAGGCCTTTTTCTTTTTAGTTTGAATTTTCTGTTTTGGCCGAATAGTTTCTGTTTTCAAAAATGTATATCTTTTATTCTGTTTAATATTTTTAGTTGGTTCTTTTTTTGTTGGATTGCAAATTTTCTATAGTTTCTGTAGAATATATATTTAGCTATGTTAAAAATAATTAAAATGGCTTTATTTTAGTTTTAGTCAGAATAGTAAATCTGCTATAACTTTAGTTAGAAAAATTATTTTTGCATGATTCCTTTTGACCCAACTTTATTTTTGTCATTGCCAAACCCTAGAAATTAACTTTGGTATTTTAGGATTAATAAATAATTAGTTTAAAGCAGAATCCTATTAATCCTAATTAATTAACTAGTTCCT
>NW_025308698.1:0-685 GCF_018294505.1 Triticum aestivum
CACTACTCTAATGCAAGTAGTAGAGAGTAGAGTAGGCGATATCTGGTGATCAAGGGGGGGGCTTGCCTGGTTGCTCTGGCAAGTAGGAGGGGTCGTCGACTCCGTAGTCGAACTGGGCAGCAGCAGTGTCGGTCTCGTAGTCTACCGGAGAGAAGAGGGGGAAGAAACAGTAAATACAAAGCAAACATAAGCATGACGATGCGTGACATGTCAATGAGCGGTGCTAGGGGTGTCCTAACGCGACAGTAGGTGGTACCGGTGAAGGGGGGGAACATCCGGGAGGTATTCCCGATGTTTCGCGTTTTCGGACAGACGGACCGGAGGGGGAAAGTTGCTAGTTCGATAGGTTAGGGAGGTGTGGTGGACGAACGGACTGCGTATTCGGATTCGTCTCGTCGTTCTGAGCAACTTTCATATAGAAAACATTTTAATCCGAGTTACGGATTAGAAGATATGATTTTCTAAAGATTTTATTAATTTCTGGAATTTAATTAATTATTTAATTTAATTCGAAATTTGGATTAATGACATCAGCATGATGTCATGCTGACATCAGCAGTCAACAGGGGTTGACTAAGTCAAACTGACATGTGGGTCCAGTGGGACCCACCTGTCATTCACTATTTAGATTAATTAGGGTTTAACTAATTAATTATTATGTAATTAAATTAAACAGGATTAATTA
>NW_025308699.1:0-685 GCF_018294505.1 Triticum aestivum
ATTAGGATTAGGAATAGATCTAGGATTAGATACGGAATAAACGAAGTAGGAAAAGAGTCCTACTAGGACAAGGAAAAAGGAGTGGCTCCCTGGCCCCCTTGGTGCGTGCGCGCGCGGTGGCCTTGTGGCCTTGGCCGGCCGGCGGCTAGCAGCTTGGGCCTTTGGCCCAAGGCGCTGCAGGTTTTTTTTTTTTAAACGGTCTCGCGCGCAGAGAAAGAAAAAAAAATAAAAAAATCTAAACGAACTCCAAAATTAATACAGTAAACTTTCCCCGACTCCTAAAAATGAGTCGAACAAAATGAACTTTACTCGGGGCCTAAAATGCAATTTTTTTAAAACACGCATTTTTTTCCCTAAGGCAAATAAAACGCACATAAAACTCCGGCAAAAAACCAAAATGGATTTATTTATTAAATCTTCATTTTTTCCTAAATTTGGGAAAGTCATATTATTCCCTCTCTCAAAATTTTTATAGGAAAAACTTTATGAAGATGATTAAATAAATCTAAATGATCCTATTTTCAAAATTTGAGAAATCCCAAATATGAAAATAATGAAACTTCCAACTCTCTCCGAGGGTCCTTGAGTTGCGTGAAATTTTCTAGGATCGGAAAATGCGAGAAAAATATGATATGCATGATGATCTAATGTATAACATTCCAAATTGAAAATTTGGGATGTTACA
>NW_025308700.1:0-684 GCF_018294505.1 Triticum aestivum
GAACTTTTGGAGAACTTTTCTTAAGGAGTTCGTTCAGAAACTTGTATAGAAACTTTCTTAATGAGCACTCGACAAACACATTTCGAGAACATACACAAAGTCCCAGCTATGGACCTAGTGCATCATCCTAACTGAGGTCTCTTGCATTTCCCTACAAATAATTGGATCTCATATGGAGATGTTTAGTGAAGTAGAATGGAAAAAATCAAATGCAACTACACAAAAACTAGTCTGTAACTGTCGTTAGAAATCAGTTTTGCGCAGTGTTAACTGAAACATGGATATCTGACTCATACTTAGTCCGTTTTGGCTGCACAAGTAGTCAAAACGTTTGTGACGACCAGATGCTACAAAGGATTCTTTCACAGCGAACTTTTGGAGAACTTTTCTTAAGGAGTTCGTTCAGAAACTTGTATAGAAACTTTCTTAATGAGCACTTGACAAACGCATTTTGAGAACATACACAAAGCCCTAGCTATGGACGTAGTGCATTATCATAACTGAGGTCTCTTGCATTTCCCTACAAGTAATTGGATCTCATATGGAGATGTTTAATGAATTAGAATGGAAAAAAATCAAATGCAACTACACAAAAACTAGTCTGTAACTGTCGTTCGAAATCAGTTTTGCGCAGTGTTAACTGAAACATGGATATCTGACTCATACGTAGTCCGTTTTGGCTCC
>NW_025308701.1:0-684 GCF_018294505.1 Triticum aestivum
ATGCTAAACAAAAAATTTGTGGAGCCCACCTCGATCCCCCTCCATCTCGACCGCTATCCCACCTCGCCAGATCCGGTCCCCCTCGGCGCCGAGCACCCCCCAAGTCCACCGGCCGCCGCCGCCGACCCACCGCACCCTCGATTCCCCTACTCAACCGCCGCCGCCGACCCCCCGCACCGCGCGCACCGTCTTATAAAAAAAATAAGTATCAAACAGCTTTTTAAATGCTACTGTCTTATAAAAAAATATTACTGTTATTATTTAAACAAGTTTGAACATATTTAAACATAAATAAGTATCAAACAGCTTTTTAAATGATAAAAAAAATTTTGCGGAGCCTGGGAGTCGAACCCAGGACCTCCTGGTGTGAGAACTGGCTGCTGACAAGTCGAGCTAGTAGAGTGGGCTTGACATGGATAGGTTCTGGTAGTACATAACCTTTTGGCTCGAGTTGAAATAAAAAAAGTACTAATGGCGCACCACGGTGAGGTGCGCCATTAGTATGGACATGCTAATGGCGCACCACGGTGAGGTGCGCCATTAGTATTGTGGCCCGATCCCCCTTCGCCCGATCCCCCCTTCGCCCGATCCCCCCTTCCCTCTCCCCCTCGCCAGTTCTCTCCCTCTCGATCCACCGCCGCCGCCGCCGCTGCCCTCGCCCTCGCCCTCGCCCTCGCCCTCTCC
>NW_025308702.1:0-684 GCF_018294505.1 Triticum aestivum
AAGAGGGGAACGGCGACGTGGAGGCGATGCAGGGCTTCCGGGGACCCGTGGAGCGGTGGGGAGGAAGAGGGGGTCGTGGCGGAGCTTCTGAGCTAGTCGGGGGAGCGAGGGGTGGCCGGAGACGGCTGCTGTGGCGAACGGCGGCGACGGTGGTGTTCGGCCGTGTGAGAGAGAGAGCGAGGGAGAGGAGGGAAGAGCCGGGGGACAGTGAGAGAGAGCAGGGGGGGAGGCGTGGCGTCGTCCAGGGGCATCGAGGCGAGGAGGGGAGGGCAGGCAGGCAGGGAGAGAGGTGGCGTGGCGCGGTGGCGCGCGCGCGCGCCGGCCACACTCCCCTCCCTCTGTCGGGACGAAGACGACAGAGGAGGGAGGTGGGCTGGGCCGGCTGCTGGCTGGGCCGCACAGTGGAGGAGCCCAGGTAAGCTCCTCCTGTTATTTATTTCTGTTTTTCTAATTTCTGACATTTGTTTTGATTTAAATAATATATTAAATCATTTATTTAACTTATGCCAATTTTTGCAGGAGCTAGATATATTATTCCAGAGCTCCTTTATAAATGGCATAATATTTGGACATATATTAATATATATAAATAATATATTTCCAATGCAAATAATTATGCATTAATTCCAAATGCCCAAAATAAATACCTATGAGCTCTTAAAAATATTGGTTTGATTTTTATCT
>NW_025308703.1:0-684 GCF_018294505.1 Triticum aestivum
TCGATCCCCCTCCATCTCGATCGCTATCCCACCTCGCCAGATCCGGTCCCCCTCGCCGCCGAGCACCCCCCAGTCCACCGGCCGCCGCCGCCGACCCCTCGCACCCTCGATTCCCCTACTCAACCGCCGCCGCCGACCCCCCGCACCCCGCGCACCGTCTTATAAAAAAAATAAGTATCAAACAGCTTTTTAAATGCTACTATCTTATAAAAAATATTACTGTTATTATTTAAACAAGTTTGAACATATTTAAACACAAATAAGTATCAAACAGCTTTTTAAATGCTAAATTTTTTTTTGTGGAGCCTGGGAGTCGAACCCAGGACCTCCTGGTGTGAGAACTGGCTACTGACCAGTTAAGCTAGTAGAGGGGACTTGATGTGGATCAGTTCTGGTGGTACATAACCTGTTGGCTCGAGTTGAAATAAAAAAAATACTAATGGCGCACCACGGTGAGGTGCGCCATTAGTATGGATGTACTTATGGCGCACCGAGGGGTGGTGCGCCATTAGTATTGTGCCCGATCCCCCCTTCCCTCTCCCCCTTCGCCCGATCCCCCCTTCCCTCTCCCCCTCGCCAGTTCCCTCTCCCTCGATCCACCGCCACCGCCGCCGCTGCCCTGACCCACTGCGCCGCAGCCGCCCATGTGCCCCCGCCGCCTCCCTCTCCCCTTCCTCCCCCTTG
>NW_025308704.1:0-684 GCF_018294505.1 Triticum aestivum
GTTTTTTTCTTCTGTTTTTTTCTTCTGTTTTTCCTTTTTTCTTATGTTTTTCTTCTGTATTGTTGAAATCCACCATTGTCATTCTGTTTTTCCTTTTTTTCTTATGTTTTTCTTCTGTTTGCTTTTTTCTTCTGTTTTTTTCTTCTGTTTTTTTCTTCTGTTTTTTTCTTCCTTTTTCCTTTTTCCTTTTTTCTTCTGTTTTTTTCTTCATTTTCAAATCTTAAAAATACAATTATATATCAAAAAAATCAGAAAAATAAAACTAATTCATTTTAAAACCCCTTGAAGGTTTGACAAAAGGTTTGATACAATAAATTATTACACATCATTTCTTCCCTTGTGTCCCTGCTTGCTTACGATTGTGCCGTATTCATGGAGCATCCTCATCATTTAACTTAATGCTTGGGTCGGTGTTCACTTTGAAGGGCGGAATTTCAGCAAACATATTATAATCTTCTGACATGTCTGTCTTGTCCTCCACTCCCACGATGTTTCTTTTCCCTGAAAGAACAATGTGGCGCTTTGGATCATCGCATGATGCACTGATCGTTTTCTTATCTTTCCGTTTCCTCGGTTTGCTACTCATGTCCTTCACATAGAAAACCTGAGCGACATCTTTCGCTAGGACGAATGGTTCGTCAAGGTAACCAAGATTGTTGAAATCCACCATTGTCATTCCGTATT
>NW_025308705.1:0-684 GCF_018294505.1 Triticum aestivum
AACTAGCTCTATAAGCTAGTTCGAATAATTTTACACTAGAATTGAACAAGTTCTATAAGCTAGTTCAAATACTTTTACACTTGAGTTGAACTAGCTCTATAAGCTTGTACAAATAATTTTACAGTATAGTTTAACTAGCTCTATAGCCTAGTACAAATAAATTTACACTAGAGTTGAACTAGCTCTATAAGCTTGTACAAATAATTTTACACTAGAGCTGACTAGCTCTATAGTCTAGTACAAATAATTTTACACTAGAGTTGACTAGCTCTATAGTCTAGTACAAATAATTTTACACTAGAGTTGAACTAGCTCTATAAGCTAGTTCAAATAATTTTACACTAGAGTTGAACTAGCTCTATAAGCTAGTTCAAATAATTTTACACTAGAGCTGACTAGTTCTATAGCCTAGTACAAATAATTTTACACTAGAGTTGAACTAGCTCTATAAGCTAGTTCAAATAATTTTACACTAGAGTTGAACTAGCTCTATAAGCTAGTTCAAATAATTTTACCCTAGAGTTGAACTAGCTCTATAACCTAGTTCAAATAATTTTACACTAGAGATGAACTAGCTCTATAAGCTTGTACAAATAATTTTACACTAGAGTTGAACTAGCTCTATAGCCTAGTACAAATAATTTTACACTAGAGTTGAACTAGCTCTATAAGCTAGTTCAAATA
>NW_025308706.1:0-684 GCF_018294505.1 Triticum aestivum
TTTTTTTCATATGCATATGTTGATTATATGGATGGATGGATGATGTATATGTTCATTATATGGATGGATGGATGATGTATGCTTTTTTTCATATAATTTTTTTAGGCAGATTTTTAGAATTTTTTGTGTATGTATGTTATGTTTATATGTATGTATGTATGTTCATATGTATGTATGTTTATATGCAAAGCATATGCAAAGAAAATGTATGAATGGTCATATGCAAAGAAAAATGTATGTATGGTCATATGCAAAGAAAATGTATGTATGTATGTTCATATGAAAGAAAAATGTATGTATGTATGTTCATATGCATATGCAAAGAAAATGTATGTTCATATGCATATGCAAAGAAAATGTATGTTCATATATATGATGATATGTTCATATAAAAAGGAAAATAAGAAGAGGAAGAAAGGAGAAGAAGAGGAGAAACAAATAAGAAGAGGAAAAAAGAAGAAAAAGAAGAGGAGGAGAAGAAAGGAATAGAAGAGAAGAAGAAAAAATAGAAAAAATTCTATTTTTTCTTCTTCTCTCCTCTATTCCTTTCTTCTTCTCCTCTTTTTTTCTTCTTTTTTTTCTTCGATCTTCTCCTCTATTCCTTTTCTTCTTCTCCTCTTTTTATTTCTTCTTCGTTTTCTTATGTTTTATCGGGTCTGTCGTCGTCGATATACCCCTCTCCCG
>NW_025308707.1:0-684 GCF_018294505.1 Triticum aestivum
ATTTATTTCTCCTCTTCTTCCTCTCCTCTTCTTCTCCTTTCTTCCTCTTCTTATTTTCCTTTTTCCTCTCCTTCTTTTTCTTCTTCTTCCTTATCTTCCTAGCTAGATCTATAATACTAATCTAAAAATGTAATTTTTGCATATATAAAACTTTTTCTTCTTCTTCCTTCTTCCTTCTCTTCCTTCTTTTCCTAAATATATAAAACTTTTCTAAAAATGAAACTAACCTAAAATGTACTAAATCAGAGAACATATATAGATAAAACTAACCTAAAATGTACCCAAATGTACTAAAAATCTAACTTTTATATGCACAGAGAAAATACATACATATATACATTTTTATAAAAAGGCAAAAAACAAATCATCATATATATGAACAAAAAATCTAAAAAAAGGACATATAATCAGATATACACACATACATATACTCACACATATACATATAATCTGGAAAAAAACATCATATTTATGTGAAAAAACAGAGGAGAGGACAGGGGGGCGGCGCCGGCCTGACCAAGGAGAGGTGCGGCGTGGTCGGGGCAGGGGCAGAGGCACGGCGCCGGCGTTGGTGTAGAGGGTGGTGACGGCGGCGTGGTCGGGGCAGGGGCGACGGCGGTGTGGTCAGGGCAGGGGCGATGGCGACGACGGGGCAGAGGACGGCGACGACATCGACGGGGCGGG
>NW_025308708.1:0-684 GCF_018294505.1 Triticum aestivum
GGAAAACGCGTACGGGGCACGGAAAGGGGTGCCGCTAGGCACGTTCGAACGGTCACTCGACCGCGCGTCGAGTGGTGGTGGTGGCATCGCCGGACCTGGCCGGAAACGTCGCCGGCGACGAGGTCCGCGGCGGAGCGGCTACGGTCGACGGTGGAAAAGATGCTACGGCGTGCTACAGCTCAGGCGAAAGGGCTAGGCGGGAGCAGCAGTCCTCCAGGAGTGCGCTACGGGGACTTGACGGAGCAGGAGGAGCTCGGGATCTCGTGCGCGGCAGCAATGGCGGACGGCGGAGCCGGCGCTTACGGCCAGCTAGCTAGGAAAGGAGGAAACGGAGCAAGGACGGGGAGGAAGGAGGCGGAGCTTACGGGGCAGGCACACGGAGGCCTCTCGGGGTTCGGGAGCGCAGAGGGAGGCCTGCGGCTCCGGTGATCGCCGGTGACCACCGAGAAGGGGAAGAGGGCGATGCCGACGCCGCCGACCTCCCCGACTCCAGCTGATGGACGAGGACGGTGAAGCGGAGTACGGCGCACCTCCGAGGCTCGGTTTCGGGCTCGGGGACGCTGGTGGCCGCGGGGACGACGGAGAATGGCGGCGACCGCGCTCGGGCGTCGATGGGGAACGAGAAGGCGAACGAGGAGGGATCTGGGGGGAGAGGGAAAATATCTGCGCGAGGAGGGGGGGCTG
>NW_025308709.1:0-684 GCF_018294505.1 Triticum aestivum
ACTGATTTGGGGTCCCTGAGCGATTTCCATGATTAACGAACCCCGAGGTGCGTTTATGTATCCTTTATCAACATTCCTAGGTTTGTCCGATTCTGGGCTCTTTCATGGACAACTACTCATAGTTTGGGGGTCCCAAAGCGATTTCCATGGTTGTCGAACCCGAAGGTGTGCTTACGTGTTGGTCGTCAAGACTCGCAGTTTGGGCCGATTCTGGCCCGTTTCTTGGACTATTACTCAATTTTGGGGTCCCGATGTGATTTCCACGATTGACAAACCCTGGGGTGTGTTTACTAGTCGGTCATCAATACTCACAATTTTGGCCGATTCTGGTCTGTTTCGTGCACTATTACTCACCGTTTTGGGGCCCAGAACGATTTCCACAATTGACGATCCCCAGGGTGCGTTTACATGTCTGTCGTCAACACACACAGTTTTGTTAAATTCTGACCCGTTTCATGAACTATTACTCACCGTTTTGGGGTCTCGAAGAAATGTCTGTAGTTGTCGAACCCAAAGGTGCGCTTACGTGTCGGTCATCAACACTCGCGGTTTTGGCCGATTCTGTCCCGTTTCTAGGACTATTACTCACTATTTTGGGGTCCCGGAGTAATTTCCACGATTGACGAACACCGGGGTGTGTTTAGGTGTCGGTCATCAACACTCACAGTTTTGGCTGATTCTGGC
>NW_025308710.1:0-684 GCF_018294505.1 Triticum aestivum
AATAAGTTTTAAAAAATGAAATCCCTTTGTAACAGACGAGTTTCCGGATGAAATCCTGATACTTTGAAAGAGATTGTCCGTTTTGTACACGAAGTGCATCCAGTTTTTGCCGTAACCCTCTCAACTTTCTTACACATGCTATGTGGATGAAATGATGATATCATGCCAACTTTCAACCTTTTCAGAGTTCAGTTGAAATGCTTTTCAATTTTAGGGTCTTATAGCTCAAAATAATTAGTAAATGCATGAAAAATAACAAATGAAGTCAGAAAGGATTGAAAAATGATGATGTGGCTTTGAATGGTGCATTTTGAACACACAAAAAGTCAGGAGTTCAAATAAGTTTTAAAAAATGAAATCCCTTTGTAACAGACGTGATTCCGGATGAAATCCTGATACTTTGAAAGAGATTGACCGTTTTGTACACGAAGTGCATCCAGTTTTTGCCGTAACCCTCTCAACTTTCTTGCACATGCTATGTGGATGAAATGATGATATCATGCCAAACTTTCAACCTTTTCAGAGTTCATTTGAAATGCTTTTCAATTTTAGGGTCTTATAGCTCAAAATAATTAGTAAATGCATGAAAAATAACAAATGAAGTCAGAAAGGATTGAAAAATGATGATGTGGCTTTGAATGGTGCATTTTGAACACACAAAAAGTCAGGAGTTCAAATAAGTTT
>NW_025308711.1:0-684 GCF_018294505.1 Triticum aestivum
AGTTTTGGCCGATTTTGGCCTGTTACATGGACTATTACTCACTCTTTTAGGGTCCCGGAGTAATTTCCATGATTAACGAACCCTGGGGTGCGTTTACGTGTCAGTCATCAACACTCGCGGTTTTTGTCGATTCTGACCCGTTTCGTGGACTATTACTCACCGTTTTGGGGTCACAAAGTGATTTCCATGCTTGTTGAACCCCAAGGTGCGCTTACGTGGAGGTCATCAACGTTGACAGTTTTGACCGATTCTGGCCCGTTCCGTGGACTATTACTCACTGTTTTGGGGTCTCGGAGAGACTTCCACGATTAATGAACCCTGGGGTGCTATTACGTGTCGGTCATCAACACTCGCGGTTTTGTCGATTCTGACCCGTTTCGTGGACTATTACTTAATATTTTGGGGTCCCGAAGTGATTTTCCTGCTTGTTGAACCCCAAGGTGCGCTTACGTGTCGGTCATCAACACTGACAGTTTCGGCCGATTCTGGCCCGTTTCATGGACTATTACTAACTGTTTTGGGGTCCCGGAGTGATTTCCATGATTAACAAGCCCTGGGGTGCGTTTACGTGTCGGTCATCAAGACTCGCAGTTTTTGTCGATTCTGACCCGTTTCGTGGACTATTACTCACCATTTTGGGGTCCCGAAGTGATTTCCATGCTTGTTGAACCCCAAGGTGCGCTT
>NW_025308712.1:0-684 GCF_018294505.1 Triticum aestivum
GTAAGCGCACCTTGGGGTTCAGCAAGAATGGAAAACACTTTCGGACGCCAAAACGGTGACTAATAGTCCATGAAACGGGTCTGAATCGGCCAAAACTATGAGTGTCGATGACCGACACGTAAACGCACCCCAGGGTTCGTTACTCGTGGAAATCACTCCGGGAACCTAAAACAGTGAGGAATAGTCCATGACGGGCCAGAATCGACGAAAACTGCGAGTGTTGATGACCAACACATAAGCGCACCTTGGGGTTCAACAACTATGGAAATCGCTTTGGGGCCCCAAAACGGTGAGTAATAGTCCACGAAACGGGTCAGAATCGGCCAAAACTGCGAGCGTTGATGAACGACATGTATACGCACCCCAGGGTTCATTACTCATGGAAATTACTCCGGGACCCCAAAACAGTGAGTAACAGTCCACGAAACGGGCGAGAATCGGCCAAAACTATGAGTGTTGATGACCGACACGTAAACGCACCTTGGGGTTCAACAAGAATGGAAATCACTTGGGACCACAAAACGGTGAGTAATAGTCCACGAAATAGGTCAGAATCGACAAAAACCGCGTGTGTTGATGACCGACACGTAAACGCACCCTAGGGTTCGTTAATCGTGGAAATCACTCCAGGACCCCAAAACAGTGAGTAATACGTCACGAAACGGGCCAGAATCGGCCAAAACT
>NW_025308713.1:0-684 GCF_018294505.1 Triticum aestivum
AGTTGAAACTTTAGCATGATCCTTTATTCTAACAAGGAAAGGTGGTTTCTCAACATAAGCAGTAGGAACAATAGGATCATTATAAGTGATAGTATTTTCTTCAACTTTAATAGGTGCAACTACTTTTACTTCAACGGGAGGATTATATTTAAACCACTTCTCCTTAGGGAGGTCAACATGAGTAGAAAAGGATTCATAGAAAGAAGCTACTATCTCAAAGTCAAGTCCATATTTAGTGCTAAATTTACGAAAAACATCGGTATCCATAAAAGATTTAACACAATCAAACTTAGGTGTTATACCTGACTCTTTACCTTCTCGAGATCCCAATCTTCATAGTTGCGTTTAATTCTCTCCAATAAATTCCATTTGAATTCAATAGTCTTCATCATAAAGAAACCCGTACAAGAAGTATCGAGCATGGAGCGATTGTTGTCAGAAAGCTGAGCATAAATTTTTTGAATAATCATTTTCTTGAGAGCTCGTGATTGGGGCATGAATATAACATTGACTTAAGCCTCCCCCAAGCTTGAGCGATGCTTTCTCCTTCGCGAGGCCAAAAATTATATATATAATTATGATTACGATGAACAAGATGCATAGGATAAAACTTCTGATGGAATTCCAATTTCAACCGTTTGTAGCCCCATGATCCCATATCATCACATAGCTTATACCATGTCA
>NW_025308714.1:0-684 GCF_018294505.1 Triticum aestivum
TTTATGAAACTAAAATTATCAAAGTATTTTCTGTTCAAAACATTATAAGCAACCTCTACTAAAATTATATAAAATTCATGCAACTAAAATTATCAAAGTATTTTCTGTTCAAAATCATTAAAAGCAAATAGAATTTTCATAAAGAACTTTTTTTGTTAGAAACTTTAATAGCAAAAAGAATTATCATAAAATAAAATAAATAAGTAATTAGAAACAAAACAAAATAGTATAATATAAATAAGTATTTTGTTGTAAGTAGAAACAAAACAAAAAAATAAAGCAAAAAAGAAAACAAAAAACTGGGAAAAATAAAAAAAATTGCCACCTACTCGGCCACCACGGCCTGAATACGACTAGAAACCCATCCCTGGGCCAGGATTCAGGCCCGCATAAGGCCCAGTAGGCCCATCAGGCATAGTAGTGACAATTAGGCCCGTAAGCCTGCAATGGAGAGGAGCTCGAGAGGGGTGCGGCAGTGTGGCTTATAAACCACTGCGCGCCCCTCTCAACTAGCGAGGTGAGACTAAACTTTCGACGCGGGCGCAGTAGCACAAGGCCTTTGGTCCCGGTTGGTGGCACCAACCGGTTCTAAAGGGGTGCATTGGTACCGATTCGTGGCACCAACCGGGACCAATTCCACCCCTTTAGTCCCGGTTGGTGCCACCAACCGGGACCAAAGGCCGC
>NW_025308715.1:0-684 GCF_018294505.1 Triticum aestivum
CGTGTCATCGCCGTCCGTGAGGGGGGGCCACGCCCCGGAGACGCGTCCCGCCTCTTCGAACATGCCACCACACCACCCCGCATGTATGAGGGCCCGGTGCGACGCTCCGGTGGCATTGCTACCCCCAGTGCCCCCGTCCCGCCTAACCCTGTAGCGTTTGACCACGGGATCTAGCCCTTTGACTTTGCACGGACGAGCTTTGACCAATGGACCTCCCCACCCGGTTGTGTTAGGTCAACCCATAGGAACACTTTGGAGCGACATCCGGGCCAGACCCACAGCAAGATCCCCTCCGTGTAGACCCGACGCGTACGTTTCCCCCCTCCAGGTGCCGGCAGCGGCGCCGTCCGCGAGGGGGGGGGCACACCCCGGACACGCGTGTTGGGCGTTTGCAACAGCCACAACACTTACAGACTTGTGAGAGGCCGCCTACGCAAGATTTGGCGGCATGCTAGCCCCGGGAGGCCGCCGGCCACAGCCGTAGACGCGCGAAGGGCAATCCGCGTAGAGGGAATTTTTTAGATACTTCTCCATCACCAAAAATTTTGAAAAATTACCATCGTTCCTATAGCGCATGTGCCCACGTCGTGCAAACAAACTCATTATTTTATCGCGCTCCGAGTATTATTAATATTGACGCCGCATCGTTACCGCAGAACGTCTACTACCGTGTCATCGCCGTCC
>NW_025308716.1:0-684 GCF_018294505.1 Triticum aestivum
AGAAGCCTCGGCAGCAAGTACCGGCGGCACCGGTGGGATTGGGGCCACGGGCGCAACAGGGCATGGCGGGCAGGGGACCTCACCAGAAAGAACACCCCACAGAAGAAGACCACGTATATGGATGCGCATGAAGCCCACAAACTCAGCATAGTTGGTGCCATCAAAGATCACTGAGCACCTAGGAACAGCAACATAGCCCGCAGAAGACATGGCGGAACTTTGTGTTTCTTCTTTGTTTTTTTTGGTCAACTCCCCCCGATCTGGATCTGGATCGGGGCAGAGAGCCTCACGCTAGCCCGAGCCAGCCCCGAGTGGGGGAATCCGGAGGCCAGGAAGACCGGCCCGGGGTAGCGCCTGCGGACACGGGGGAGGCAGCCGCGGGGCCTGGAGCGCACGGCCTGGGCACGGCCGAACGGGGAGGAGGCGGCCGGGGCGTGGGGCCTGGGGCACGGCCGGACGGGGAGGAGGCGGCCGGGGCGCGGCCTGACGGGGAGGAGGCGGCCGGGGCGCGGCCTGACGGGGAGGAGGCAGCCGGGCAGGGCGGCGCGGCCGGGGCGCGGCCTGGGCGCGACCGGCAGGGAGGGCGCGGCCGGGGCACAGCCTGGGCGCGACCGGCAGGGAGGGCGCGGCCTGGGGCGCGGGCAGGATGCGGCTGAGCACGCGAGCGCGGACGCGGAGAAGGTG
>NW_025308717.1:0-684 GCF_018294505.1 Triticum aestivum
AGGCGGTGGTGCCTGAGGGTGCCACCGAACCTTCCTGAAGGGCGTCGGAGGTACCCTTCCTCTTTCCTTGTCGCGTACCGGGGGAAACCCTTGGCAGCAGCGTCGTCATCGTCACGTCCCTTCTTGGAGGTGTTGATTGGTACCGGCGCTCCGGAGTATAAGAGCTTAGTGGAGGATCCCGATGGGCGCGGCGGTCGTGAAGCTTCTTCGTTTTTGTTGATCCGCCGGTGTCGGTATTTGTTTTTTTTCTTTTTCTCTTTCATTTCTTTTGGGCGTGCATGTGTTGCTTCCACCCCAGCACCTATCTCATTGTATTGCTTTGTAATACAAAGCGGGGGAAATCCTATTTCGTCGAATTTGATGCGGCTAAGTCGCACTATTTCTTCTTCTTTCTTCGTTACCTTGATCCTTAAAAGGAGTAATTTTAGAATACCCGGATGAGACCAAAGGATTTATTTTTCTAGTATAATTCAGCACATACAGTAGTAGTGTGGGGCCATTACAGCGTTTATGAGAGGAAAGCAATTATATCATAGAACAAAGAAATAAGCACACAAAGGGGATGTAGCTCAAATGGTAGAGCGCTCGCTTTGCATGCGAGAGGCACGGGGTTCGATCCCCCGCATCTCCATAATTTTTGTTTTCACTTTGTACCCATGTTTTTGAGTACTCTTTCTTTTTTTT
>NW_025308718.1:0-684 GCF_018294505.1 Triticum aestivum
TGAATAAACGCCTGAGTTGGCGCCCACGGAGCCCTCAATGGGAAGATGACATGAGCGTCCACTATCTGATGGGCCGGATACGGTTACTATCCCATTCCGGATTAACCATGATTGGAGTCATGGCCACATGCATTATGCGAGGGGTGCAGCCGCTCCAATATAGGGGCCACCCCATGTGGGATTTCAACGGGGAGAATGACGCCACCCGTCATGGCCGCACGGGGCCGGGATCGGCCGCCGATCTGGTGAAGATCCTGTCCGGCTTGTACAAGGGGGAGAAGGAGGACTTCCTCCGCACAAGTCCATTGAATGGATTCTCCATGAATAACCCTCGGAGCTGGGTAAGCGGACGTTTATATATCTGATCCGTGCTTTCAAAGATAAGTGTTTTACTTTATGATTTCGACGCAGGAACTGCGCCGGGATGTGGAGGGCATAGAAAGCACAAGTCCACAACCCGA
This sequence comes from Triticum aestivum, assembly GCF_018294505.1. Taxonomy (NCBI): domain Eukaryota; kingdom Viridiplantae; phylum Streptophyta; class Magnoliopsida; order Poales; family Poaceae; genus Triticum; species Triticum aestivum. The sequence continues at coordinate 462 of NW_025308718.1, forward strand.
GGATCCAGGAAGATCCCTTGATCCGGCCTCCGAAGAGGGTCCGGACATAAAGGTGGAATTGATTGACGGGGTATTCCACCAGCTCAGCATAGACAATGCTATAGTCGCCATTACGGCTGACTACCCCGGTTTATGTCCGGCTTCCTAGGTGAGTACGACCGAAGTCCTGACACCGTTACTTTTTTAATGCTTATTTCTGACCACCGTGTACCAATGGTGCTTC
>NW_025308719.1:0-684 GCF_018294505.1 Triticum aestivum
TAGGGTTCCCCCCTCAACCCTAGGCGCATGGGACCAAGGGAGGGGCTGCGGCCAGCCCACCAGGGGCTGGCTCCCTGCCCCACGCAGCCCATGTGGCCCCCCGGGAGGGTGGCCCCTCCCGGTGGACCCCCGGAACTCTTCCGGTGGCCCCGGTACAATACCGGTATGACCCCGAAACTTCCCGGTGTTCGCTTGACAACTTCCCATATATAAATCTTTACCTCCAGACCCTTCCGGAGCTCCTCGTGACATCCAGGATCCCATCCGGGACTCCGAACAACATTCGGTAGTCACATACTAGTCTTCCTAATAACCCTAGCGTCACCGAACCTTAAGTGTGTAGACCCTACGGGTTCGGGAGACATGCAGACATGACCTAGACGCTCTCAGGTCAATAACCAACAGCGGGATCTGGATACCCATGATGGCTCCCACATGCTCCTCGATGTTGTCATCGGATGAACCACGATGTCGAGGATTCGATCAAACCCTGTATGCAATTCCCTTTGTCAATCGGTACGTTACTTGCCCGAGACTCGATCGTCGGTATCCCAATACCTTGTTCAGTCTCGTTACCGGCAAGTCACTTTACTCGTACCGTAATGCATGATCCCGTGTCCAACACCTTGGTCACATTGAGCTCATTATTATGATGCATTACCGAGTGGGCCCAGAGATACCTCT
>NW_025308720.1:0-684 GCF_018294505.1 Triticum aestivum
AAATGATGGCTACTTTAAGAAGCGATGCTTACGAGAAAGGAGGTCTTCATAATGGGCTGGTACCTATCTACAATTGAACTTTCTATATCCGATTTTTTAATTGGTACTAATGGTTCATTATATTTTAAAAAAATAGGCTGTCATGGAAATTTGTGCTCCTCAACGACCGTCCGAGAATTCTAATGATTTTCCAAGAAAAAAAGATGAACATGTGCATCAACATGATTCGTATTGAGCACCATCACAAGGAGAGCAATTTAGTAGCCAGCAAGTATGTACTCCAAAGACTATTTGTTTTTGCAATATCACAAATAGGTGTCATGGAACCTCATTCATTTAGCTATTGTTATCAACGGGGTTTTATTTTGTTTACACAGATTGAAATGGTAGTTGAAGTCATGAATGCACGCATTGCTGATCATGAAAAGAAGGTAGGCAGGAAGTTAATGGAAATTGAGCACAGATTTGATGTCAAATACCAGACTCTAGGTGAAGACTTGATCGACATGAAGACAAAAACTGGCACTAATCCTAGGTTGTCGAAGGCCGAGGACGAAATTAAAGACTTAAGGAGGGAACTCCATGTATGTCATACTGTGCATTTTGTATTTTTATGAATATGTTCCTTCATGTTCATTATTGTTTGCATTGTTACAAGACTTAAAATACGAATTTACAAGGAAC
>NW_025308721.1:0-684 GCF_018294505.1 Triticum aestivum
GGTGAAATCAGCAACACAAATGGTAGATATAAGCTAAAGAAGTACTATAATAGTAGGGATCTGGTTCCTTGCCTTCTTTTTCTCCACCAAATCGAGATAGGGCACACAAAAAGTATACCTAATGTGTGCGTCAACAGCCAAAATCAGCCTCCATCATCATACATACCACCGCCTAGGACTCACTGGGACCAAGAGCTAAGTCGATGGCAGCCTAGGTGGTGATCAAACTCGCATTGCAAGCAAAAATATCCATTTACCTATTTAATGAAACAGAATTACTATTTTAGAGTTTTTAGATATTTCATTTATTTGAGTTATTCTTATTACATTGTATATGGCTCTTGGGGTCTCATGTACCCATTGAGCTGCCCAACTATAGAGCGGGCTTCTGTCAAGCAAAACAAAATGAATTCCTCTATGACTTCGTCGATTAAGAAAAGCAGTCTACGGTGGTATAGGCCCATCAGATAGCGTCTCACACTACCCTTTCTACATGCTAATTTTCAGTCAAATGACCAAGATGGCTGATTTTTATGGAAGTATATCTACTAAACTTTCTAAATACTATATTTTTAGTGCTCGCCTAAATGGAACAGAATATGTGAAGCTAAACAACCTAACAAATATCTCGCACTCTGATTCCAGGCTTAACCTAAGGTATGTACCAGACACTTTTCAAGAGAT
>NW_025308722.1:0-684 GCF_018294505.1 Triticum aestivum
TGTCGTCAACACTCACAGTTTTGGCCAATTCTGACATGTTTCGTGGACTATTACTCACCGTTTTGGGGTCCCGAAGCGATTTCCATAGTTGTTGAACCCCAAGGTGTCCTTACGTGTTGGTCATCAACACTCGCAGTTTTGGCCGATTCTGGCCCGTTTCATGGACTATTACTCACCGTTTTGGGGTCTTAAAGCGATTTCCATGGTTGTCGAACTCCAAGGTGCGCTTACGTGTCGGTCATCAACAATCACAGTTTGGGCCGATTCTGGCCCGTTTCTTGGACTACTACTCTATTTTGGGATCTCAGAGTCATTTCCATGATTGACGAACCCCAGGGTGCGTTTACGTGTCGGTCATCAACACTCACATATTTGGCCGAATCGTGTCCGTTTCATGCACTATTACTCAATGTTTTGGAGACCCAGAGGGATTTCCACGATTGATGAACCCCGGGGTGCATTTATGTGTTTGTCGTCAACACTCACAGTTTTGGCCAATTTTGACATGTTTCGTGGACTATTACTCACGGTTTTGGGGTCCCGAAGTGATTTCCATTGTTGTTGAACTCCAAGGTGTGCTTACGTGTTGGTCATCAACACTCGCAGTTTTGGCCGATTCTGGCCCGTTTCATGGACTATTACTCACCGTTTTGGGGTCCCAAAGCGATTTCCATGGTTGTCGAA
>NW_025308723.1:0-684 GCF_018294505.1 Triticum aestivum
AGCTGGTTCAATGGTAGTGTAAAATGATTTGTACTAGGTTGTAGAGCTAGTTCAACTCTAATGTAAAATTATTTGTACTGGGTTATAGAGCTAGTTCAACTCTAGTTTAAAATTATTTGACCTAGCTTGTAGAGCTTGTTCAACTCTAGTGTAAAATTATTTGTACTAGGTTATAAAGCTAGTTCAACTCTAGTGTAAAACTATTTGAACTAGACTGTAGAGCTAGTTCAACTCTAGCGTAAAAATATTTGAACTAGCCTATAGATCTTGTTCAACTCTAGTGTAAAATTATTTGAACTAGCTTGTGGAGCAAGTTTAACTCTGGTGTAAAATTATTTGTACTAGGTTATATAGCTAGTTCATCTCTAGTGTAAAATTATTTGACCTAGCTTGTAGAGCTAGTTCAACTCTAGTGTAAAATTATTTGAACTAGCCTATAGATCTTGTTCAACTCTAGTGTAAAATTATTTGAACTAGCCTATAGATATAGTTCAACTCTAGTGTAAAATTATTTGTACTAGGTCATAGAGCTAGGTCAACTTGAGTGTAGAATTATTTGTACTAGGTTATAGAGCTAGTTCAACTCTAGTGTAAAATTAGTTGTACTAGGTTATAGAGCTAGTTCAACTCTAGTGTAAAATTATTTGTACTAGGTTATAGAGCTAGTTCAACACTAGTGTAAAA
>NW_025308724.1:0-684 GCF_018294505.1 Triticum aestivum
TGAACTCCTGACTTTTTGTGTGTTCAAAATGCACCATTCAAAGCCACATCATCATTTTTCAATCCTTTCTGACTTCATTTGTTATTTTTCATGCATTTACTAATTATTTTGAGCTATAAGACCCTAAAATTGAAAAGCATTTCAAATGAACTCTGAAAAGCTTGAAAGTTGGCATGATATCATCATTTCATCCACATAGCATGTGCAAGAAAGTTGAGAGGGTTACGGCAAAAACTGGATGCACTTCGTGTACAAAACGGACAATCTCTTTCAAAGTATCAGGATTTCATCCAGAAACTCGTCTGTTACAAAGGGATTTCATTTTTCAAAACTTATTTCAACTCCTGACTTTTTGTGTGTTCAAAATGCACCATTCAAAGCCACATCATCATTTTTCAATCCTTTGTGACTTCATTTGTTATTTTTCATGCATTTACTAATTATTTTGAGCTATAAGACCCTGAAATTGAAAAGCATTTCAAATGAACTCTGAAAAGGTTGAAAGTTGGCATGATATCATCATTTCATCCACATAGCATGTGCAAGAAAGTTGAGAGGGTTACGGCAAAAACTGGATGCACTTCGTGTACAAAACGGACAATCTCTTTCAAAGTATCAGGATTTCATCCGGAAACTCGTTTGTTACAAAGGGATTTCATTTTTTAAAACTTATTTGAACTCCTG
>NW_025308725.1:0-684 GCF_018294505.1 Triticum aestivum
AAGTGATTTCCATGCTTGTTGAAGTCCAAGGTCCGCTTACGTGTCGGTCATCAATACTCATAGTTTTGGCCGATTCTGGCCTGTTTCGTGGACTATTACTCACTGTTTTTGGGGCCCAAAGTGATTTCCACGATTAACGAACCCTAGGGTGCATTTACGTATTGGTCATAAACACTCATGGTTTTTATCGATTCTGACCCGTTTCGTGGAGTATTACTCACCGTTTTGGGGTCCCGAAGTGATTTCCATGCTTGTTGAATCCCAAGGTGCGCTTACGTGTTGGTCCTCAACATTGACAGTTTCGGCCGATTCTGGCCCGTTTCATGGACTATTACTCACTCTTTTGGGGTCCCGGAGTGATTTCCATGATTAACAAACCCTGGGGTGCGTTTATGTTTCAGTCATCAAGACTCGCGGTTTGTGTTGATTCTAACCCGTTTCGTGGACTATTACTCACCGTTTTGGGGTCCCGAATGATTTCCATGCTTGTTCAACTCCAAGGTGCGCTTACGTGTAGGTCATCAACATTGATAGTTTTGGCCGATTCTGGCCCGTTTCGTGGACTAACACTCACTATTTTGGGGTCTCGAAGTGAGTTTGATGATTAACGAACCCTGGGGTGCGTTTACGTGTCGGTCATCAATACTCGCGGTTTTTGTCGATTCTGACCCGTTTCGTGGACTA
>NW_025308726.1:0-684 GCF_018294505.1 Triticum aestivum
GGTTAATCCTGAGTTGTTCGACCTTCGAGAAGTACAATTCTTTTAGGGTCTTTCCTTTCCTCTCGTTGTCATGATAGTTGGAGTTCTCAAGGCAAGACTTCGAGACAATGATGGTGAACGAATCAACGTTCAATTGAAGTGCAACCTGGATCGTGAAGATTGTGATAGTTGTGACTTCCCTTTTTCTTCTTACCTCACGTCCTGAATCTCGGGACGAGATTTTGTTTAGTGGGGGTGAGTTGTCACATCCCTGGTCCTGTTATGCACTAGGCTAGACCCTCATGTGAGCATCATGTTTTAATTCAAATGAAATTTGAATTGAGGGATTTCCAAAGCCTCAGAAACTTTCTAAGAATGATCAACATTTAAATCTTCTCAAATGAGTCCAAGAAAATGTTTCTGTTATCCCATAGAAATGTTGGTAAGAGGTAAAATTCAAACCAATATTTTTGGAGTCACAGAAAAATTTATTTTGGCCATTTAAATTAATCCAATAACTATTTGCTTTGGATTTATATTTAATATATATTAAATATGACTCCAATAATTCTGGAAGTTTGTGAGTGGCTTTGTATATATTTTAGCAAGCCACATAAAAACCTACAAAATTTATTAAATGATTTAGTGTCTAAAACTAAATCAAAACAAACTACAGAATTAAAACAGAAATAAAAGAGAGAAGCC
>NW_025308727.1:0-684 GCF_018294505.1 Triticum aestivum
GTTGAGCTAGCTCTATAAGCTAGTTCAAATAATTTTACACTAGAGTTGAACTAGCTCTATAAGCAAGTTGAAATAATTTTACACTAGAGTTGCACTAGCTGTATAGCCTAGTACAAATAATTTTACACTAGAGTTGAACTAGCTCTATAAGCTAGTTCAAATAATTTTACACTAGAGTTGAACTAGCTCTACAGCCTAGTACAAATAATTTTACACTATAATTGAACTAGCTCTATAAGCTAGTTGAAATTATTTTACACTAGAGTTGAGCTAGCTCTATAAGCTAGTTGAAATTATTTTACACTAGAGTTGAACTAGCTCTATAAGCCAGTTAAAATAATTTTACACTATAGTTGAACTAGCTCTATAGCCTAGTACAAATAATTTTACACTACAATTGAACTAGCTCTATAGGCAAGTTGAAATAATTTTACACTAGAGTTGAGCCAGCTCTATAAGCTAGTTCAAATAATTTTACACTAGAGTTGAACTCGCTCTATAAGCTAGTTGAAATAATTTTACACTAGAGTTGCACTATCTCTATATCCTAGTACAAAGAATTTTACACTAGAGTTGAACTAGCTCTATAACCTAGTTCAAATAATTTTACACTAGAGTTGAACTAGCTCTATAGCCTATTACAAATAATTTTACACTAGAGTTGAACTAGCACTATAAGCTAGT
>NW_025308728.1:0-684 GCF_018294505.1 Triticum aestivum
CTTAATTAGTTACATCGAAGATCTAGACAGGAGGTCCTGTGTTCAATTCCCACAATGTTGATTTATTTTGACCCAATTATTTTTCGCGGTCTCTATGAAAGCCCATAAAAGGCCCATCAACATAGAAGTACCTGGCCCAGATTGACCAAACGAAAAGGACTAAACCAAACCAAGAATACCTATTCCCTTTAATAGTAGGATAATTCCTTTTTTAATTTAGTAGCCCCAACACATTGAAGCCTATGGATCCTTCCTTTCAATATATAATTCAACATAGAAGTACCTGGCCCAGATTGACCAAACGGAAAGGACTAAACCAAACCAAGAAAAGGACGCAATCCTTCCTTTAGTTTGCTTATTCGCTTAATTAGTTACATCGAAGATCTAGACAGGAGGTCCTGTGTTCAATTCCCACAATGTTGATTTATTTTGACCCAATTATTTTTCGCGGTCTCTATGAAAGCCCATAAAAGGCCCATCAACAAAGAAGTACCTAGCGCAGATTGACCAAACGAAAAGGACTAAACCAAACCAAGAACACCTATTCCCTTTAATAGTAGGATAATTCATTTTTTAATTTAGTAGCCCCAACACATTGAAGCCTATGGATCCTTCCTTTCAATATAGAAATCAACATAGAAGTACCTGGCCCAGATTGACCAAACGAAAAGGACTAAACCAAAC
>NW_025308729.1:0-684 GCF_018294505.1 Triticum aestivum
CAACAAGATCTGCGCCGTTTCCACGCTCGAAATGTGAGAGGTCGAGCCTTCCAGGAAGGGGATCTGGTGCTCCGAGTGGATCAACACAAACCACATAAGCTTGCTCCTTCTTGGGAAGGCCCTTTCATCGTCACCAAGGTTCTCCACAACGGGGCATACCGTCTTTACAACGTCGAGCATAATATCGACGAGCCCCGAGCTTGGAACGCGGAGCTACTCCGCCCGTTTTACACTTAAGTTGTATCACTCGGATGAGTTGCAATAAATAGCTTCTGTAATTCATGGGTTTAGAAATAATTGTGTCAGCACTTTTTCTTTTTGTCCACATAAAAACTCCCCCTCAGTGGGTGGCTTAGCTGCGAATCCGTTTCGCCTAAGTTTGGAAAAATCCTGTCGAGTGGTGAGCCAGACTCACACTCGGAGGCTTAGCTGCGAATCCGTTTCGCCTAAGTTTGGAAAAATCCTGTCGAGTGGTGAGCCAGACTCTCACTCGGAGGCTTAGCTGCGAATCCGTTTCGCCTAAGTTATAAAAATCCTACCGAGTGGTAAGCCAGCCTTCCACTCGGAGGCTTAGCTGCAGTCCAAGCACTCGCCTAAGTTTATCAAAATCCTACCGAGTGGTGAGCAATCCTTTCACTCGGGGGCTTAGCTGCAGTCCAAGCACTCGCCTAAGTTTATCAAAAT
>NW_025308730.1:0-684 GCF_018294505.1 Triticum aestivum
GAAAGTTGAGAGGGTTAAGGCAAAAACTGGATGCACTTCGTGTACAAAACGGACAATCTCTTTCAAAGTATCAGGATTTCATACGGAAACTCGTTGTTACAAAGTGATTTCATTTTTTAAAACTTATTTGAACTCCTGACTTTTTGTGTGCTCAAAATGCACCATTCACAGCCACATCATCATTTTTCAATCGTTTCTGACTTCATTTGTTATTTTTCATGCATTTCCTAATTATGTTGAGCTATAAGACCCTAAAATTGAAAAGCATTTCCAATGAACTCTGAAAAGGTTGAAAGTTGGCATGGTATCATCATTTCATCCACATAGCATGTGCAAGAAAGTTGAGAGGGTTAAGGCAAAACTGGATGCACTTCGTGTACAAAACGGACAATCTCTTTCAAAGTATCAGGATTCCATACGGAAACTCTTCTGTTACAAAGGGATTTCATTTTTTTAAACTTATTTGAACTCCTGACTTTTTGTGTGTTCAAAATGCACCATTCAAAGCCACATCATCATTTTTCAATCCTTTCTGACTTCATTTGTTATTTTTCATGCATTTACTAATTATTTTGAGCTATAAGACCCTAAAATTGAAAAGCATTTCAAATGAACTCTGAAAAGGTTGAAAGTTGGCATGGTATCATCATTTCATCCACATAGCATGTGCAAGAAAGTTGAGAG
>NW_025308731.1:0-684 GCF_018294505.1 Triticum aestivum
GCGGCGTCGAGGGAGCCTTGTATTTATAGCCCCCCCCCCTTTAGTCGCGGTTGGCGACGAGACCCGCGACTAAAGGTACCCTTTAGTCACGGGTCGCCTGCCCAACCGCGACTAAAGGGTTTTTGGCGGGTTTTTTGCGTTCCCGCGCCCCCACCTTTAGTCGCGGTTGGTCTGGCCGACCGCGACTAAAGGCCGCCGCAGGTTTAGGGTTTTAGCCCCACCCAAACCTGTTTTATGTTTAATTTGTATTGTTTTCTTTTTAATTTGTATTGTTTTCTGTTTAATTTGTATTGTTTTATTTCTTTTGTGCTTTATTTTAATTTTGAAGGAGTTTCACATATTCTACGGTACTACATACATGCATATGAATGTACAATTTCAAACAAATTTGAAATTAGAACCAAAAAGAATTCAAGAGGAATATACAATATATATTCAATATCATCGGATGACCATATACAATTTTGAACAAGTTTCCATACATAATTTAATGCATATAAAGTTCTACGTCCTTTGTATCTACGAACCGTCTCCAAACCCTACGAGGCAAATACAAATAATATGTCAAAAATAAAACTAATTCAATTCAATATGTTAAAAATACAAATAATATATCAAAAAATTCAGAAAAATAGAACTAATTCATTTCAAAATTCTAAAAATACAAATAATATATCAAAAAAT
>NW_025308732.1:0-684 GCF_018294505.1 Triticum aestivum
GTGGCATACCAACTGGAACTACCGCCGAACCTTTCTCAGGTTCACGATGTGTTCCATGTGTCACAGCTCCGCCGTTGCTTCAAGGATCCAATCCGAGCTGTGGATCATGAAGTGCTCGAATTGCAGCAAGACCTCTCCTATAAGGAGCATCCGGTCCGCATTCTCGACCAAGCTGAACGCCGCACACGTCAGAAGGCGATCAAGTTTCTCAAAGTCCAGTGGTCGCACCATTCTGAAGATGAGGCCACTTGGGAACGAGAGGATCGTCTGCGCGAAGAATACCCCGCGCTGTTTCCTTCTACCTCCTAAATCTCGGGACGAGATTTCTTGTAGTGGAGGAGATTTGTAACACCCTGAGAATCATGCTACAGTAACCCCCTGTGATTAAGCTAATCATGTTGCTAAACAGGGCTTGATCACATTTGGATCACCTTCCTATTCAAACTCCTAGTTCAAACTTCAAATATAATTAAAGTGGAAAATAAAAGTTTTCAAAAATTTAAACTAAAATGTTCAGTGGGTGCCAAAAATTACACTGGTAATTATGGTGGAGAAAACACATTTTTATAAAATGTCTAAATACTTTTAAATGAAATAAACAGAAAAGGAAATAAACAAATAAAAAGAAAACAGAAAACATAACACAGACAGAGAAAAAAAAAGGAAAAAGGCCCGTTCCCCCCC
>NW_025308733.1:0-684 GCF_018294505.1 Triticum aestivum
GTTGAACTCCAAGGTGTGCTTACGTGTCGGTCATCAACACTCATAGTTTTGGCCGATTTTGGCCTGTTACATGGACTATTACTCACTCTTTTAGGGTCCCGGAGTAATTTCCATGATTAACGAACCCTGGGGTGCGTTTACGTGTCAGTCATCAACACTCGCGGCTTTTGTCGATTCTGACCCGTTTCATGCACTATTACTCACCGTTTTGGGGTCACAAAGTGATTTCCATGCTTGTTGAACCCCAAGGTGCGCTTACGTGGAGGTCATCAACATTGACAGTTTTGACCGATTCTGGCCCGTTCCGTGGACTATTACTCACTGTTTTGGGGTCTCGGAGAGACTTCCACGATTAATGAACCCTGGGGTGCTATTACGTGTCGGTCATCAACACTCACAGTTTTGGCCGATTTTGGCCCATTTCGTGGACTAATACTCACTGTTTTGGGGGCCCGGAGTGATTTCCATGATTAACGAACCCTGGGGTGCGTTTACGTGTCGGTCATCAACACTCGCGATTTTTGTTGATTTTGACCCGTTTCGTGGACTATTACTCACTGTTTTGGGGTCCCGAAGTGATTTCCATGCTTGTTGAAAAACAAGATGCGCTTACGTGTTGGTCATCAACACTGACAGTTTTTGACGATTCTGGCCTGTTTCTGGACTATTACTCACTATTTTGGG
>NW_025308734.1:0-683 GCF_018294505.1 Triticum aestivum
GAAACTCGTCTATTACAAAGGGATTTCATTTTTTTAACTTATTTGAACTCCATAGTTTTTCTATGTTCAAAATGCACCATTCAAAGCCGTATCATCAATTTACAACCTTTTCCGACTTCATTTGTTATTTTTCATGCATTTACTGATTATTTTGAGCTATAAGACCATGAAATTGAAAAGCATATGAAATGAACTCCGAAAAGGTTCCAAGTTGGCATGGTATCATCATTTCACCCACATAGCATGTTCAAGAAAGTACAGAGGCTTATGGCAAAAACTGGATGCACTTCGTGTACAAAACAAACAATCTCCTTCGAAGTATTAGGGTTTCATACGGAAACTCATCTGTTTCAAAGGGATTTCATTTTTTTGAACTTATTTGAACTCCATAGTTTTTATATGTTCAAAATGCACCATTCAAAGCCACATCATCAATTTACAACCCTATCTGACTTCATTTGTTATTTTTCATGCATCTACTGATTATTTGAGCTATAAGACCATGAAATTGAAAAGCATTTGAAATGAACTCTGAAAAGGTTCCAAGTTGGCATGGTATCATCATTTCACCCACGTGGCATGTGCAAGAAAGTACAGAGGCTTACGGCAAAATTTGGATGCACTTCGTGTACAAAACAGACAATCTCCTTCGAAATATCAGGGTTTCATACGGAAACTCGTCC
>NW_025308735.1:0-683 GCF_018294505.1 Triticum aestivum
AAATAAATAAAGCAAGAAAGAAAACTAAAAAACAAAAAAAGTGTTTTCAAAACGGAAAAGTAATGGCACTAACAGAAAGTTCATAATTTCCCTAAAACTAAAAGCAAAAAGAATTAAAAAAATAAAGCAAAAATAAAAATAAAAAAAATAATGCAAAAAACAAAACAAAAAACTGGAAGAAAAATAAAAATAGCAACAATAAGTAAAGAAAACAAAAAAACAAAAAAATGCCTCCTTCTGGGCCCCCATGGCCTGAATACGACTTGAAACCCTACTATGGGCCAGGATTCAGGCCCGTAGTAGGCCCAGAAGGCCTATCAGGCAAAGCAGTAGTAATTAGGCCCGTAAGCCTGCAGTGGAGAGGAGCTCGAGAGGGGTGCGGCAGTGGGGCTTATAAACCACTGCGCACCCCTCTCAACTAGCGAGGTGGGACTAAACTTTGGCCGCGACGCGGGCAGCACAGGGGCCTTTGGTCCCGGTTGGTGGATCCAACCGGGACTAAAGGGGGTGCATTGGTACCGGCTCGTGGCCCCAACCGGTACCAATGCCGACCCTTGAGTCCCGGTTGGTGCCTCCAACCGGGACCAAAGGCCGCCGCTTCCCGCACTTTGGGCTGCTGAAAAGAGGCCTTTGGTCCCGGTTGGTGGCTCCAACCGGGACTAAAGGGGGCATTAGTCCCGGTT
>NW_025308736.1:0-683 GCF_018294505.1 Triticum aestivum
TGTGACGCCCGGGTATTTAGCTACAGTAATCCCCCGTTAATGATGCCACGTCACCGCAGTTATTGTTGTTAATCCCGCGTTAGTTCAAAAACCAATTCAAATTCAAAATTTAATAAAAGGCAAACATCAAGATTTTCGAACTTTAAAACTAAAATGTTCGGGTTGTGCCCAACGGTGCAGAAGTAACTACGGTGGAGGAACCACACTTTCATAAAATGTTTAAATACTATAAGTGGATAAAACAGCAACAAAACAATTAATAAAATGCCTTTGGTAATTTTATAAAATATTAAACTAATTTATTCTGGAGTAAAACTTTTTGTGGCAGTGCCATTCAATGCAATTTGAGTTATGAGGCAAGTTACACTTTTTACAAAAATCAACTGATGGCTCTACTTAATGCGAATCGATATATATATAAAAAGGAAAAACTAAAAGAAAAAGAGAAAACACAAAACCAGAAAAAAAGGGGGAGAAAACCTCCCCTCCCGTTGGGCCCCGGCCCAGCTGGCCGACCGGCCGGCCCAGCCGCCCCCCATCTCTGGCCTACAAGGCCACTACCCCCCAGAAACCCTAACCCGTTGCCCCCGTCGTCCCACTCCCCCCCACCTTTCCCCTCGTCCCCTCACCCGCCGCCACCACACGCAACACACGCACACACACTCATGCACGCATCGTGCCTG
>NW_025308737.1:0-683 GCF_018294505.1 Triticum aestivum
TTTTTTGTCTATGCTGACCCGTTTCGTGGACTATTAATCAACCTTTTGGGGCCCAGAGCGATTTCCATGGTTGTTGAACCCCAAGGTGCGCTTACGTGTCGATCATCAACAATCGCAGTTTGGGCCGATTTTGGCCCGTTTCTTGCACTATTACTTTGTTTTGGAGGTCCCACGGTGATTTCAACGGTTGATGAACTCCGGGGTGCGTTTACGTGTCGGTCATCAACACTCACAATGTTGGTCGATTCTGGTCCGTTTCGTGCACTTTTACTCACAATTTTGGTGTCCCAGGGCGATTTCCACGATTGCAAATCCCCGGGGTGCGTTGATGTGTCCGTCGTCAACACTCACAGTTTGGGCCAATTCTAACGCGTTTCATGGACTATTACTCACCATTTTGGCGTCCCGAAGCGATTTCCATAGTTTTTGAACCTCAAGGTGCGTTTACGTGTTGGTCATGAACACTCACAGTTTTGGCCGATTCTGGCCCGTTTCGTGGATTATTACTCACTGTTTTGGGGTCCCGGTGTGATTTCCACGATTAACGAACCGCGTGGGGCATTTACGTGTCGGTCATCAACACTCACAGTTTTGGCCGATTCTGGTCCGTTTCGTGCACAATTACTCACTGTTTTGGGGTCCTAGAGTGATTTCCATGGTTGTTGAACCCGAAGTTGCACTCA
>NW_025308738.1:0-683 GCF_018294505.1 Triticum aestivum
TAGCTTAAAAATGACCTATACTTAGAATCTTTTCCTCCAAAATTAGTTAATATGCTTAACTAGCTCTAAAATGACATAATATACTTAAGAAATGACATAGTTTAGCTCCTAAATGACTTCACATGCTTAGCTAGCTCCAAAATGACATAATAAGCTTAATTAGCTCCAAAATGACATATTTAACCTAGGATAGCTCTAAAATGACCTATACTTAGCATTTTTCCTCCAAAATGACTTAATATGCTTAGCTAGCATAAAAATGACCTATTTAACCAAGGATAGCTCTAAAATGACCTATACTTAGCATCTTTTCCTCAAAAAAGACTTAATATGCTTAGCTAGCTCTAAAATGATATAGTATGCTTAAGAAATGACATATTTTAGGTCCTAAATGACTTCATATGCTTAGCTAGCTCCAAAATGACATAATAACCTTACTTAGTTTAAAATGACCTATTCAACCCAGGCTAGCTCTAAAATGACCTATACTTAGCATTTTTTCCTCCAAAATGACTTAATATGCTTAGCTAGCTCAAAAATTACATAATAAGCTTAATTAGCTCCAAAATGACCTATTTAACCTAGGATAGCTCTAAAATGACCTATACTTAGCATTTTTTCCTTCAAAATGACTTAATATGCTTAGCTAGCTTAAAAATGACCTATACTTAGAATCTTTTCCT
>NW_025308739.1:0-683 GCF_018294505.1 Triticum aestivum
GCGCGGGGAGGCCGAGTGGTGATTAGGTGACTATCCGAGTGCCGACGCGCGGGGCGGCCGAGTGGTGATGAGGTGAACAACCAAGTGGCGACGCGCAGAGCGGCCGAGTGGTGATGAGGTGACCAACCGAGGCGACGGCCGGGGCGGCCGAGTGGTGATGAGGTGACCAAGCAAGTGGCGACGCGCGGAGCAGCGGAATGGTTATGAGGTGACCAACCGAGTGGTGACGCGCGGAGCGGTCGAATGGTGATGAGATGACCAACCGAGTGGCTATGTGTCAGGACCCCGACTCGATGTCACATCGATCTAGCCGGTAACACCTCATATCACTTTGCGGCCTCACGCACGGTATCCCCACGGGTGTCGCCTTACCCTTGCCCGGGACCGTTTGCGCCTTTTGGCTCACGTATATGATAGTGTCGCTAGCATCCATATGATAAGGAGCCCGGGCTGACATGACTAGTCGTAAACCCAAAGTGGCACAGACTTACAGGGACAGGCATCCATGACCCAGCTTCGAACGTGTCGGTCATCAGCAAGTGGGTCCGGGCTGTAGCACTGGGCTAGCAGGACTCCGGTAAACCGGGCTGTAGCGGGCTAACAGGACTCCGGTACTCAATGCATGACATTTCCCCGAAGGGACAGACACAGGAACGAAGAAGGACACATGCCGGCCAGCCTAA
>NW_025308740.1:0-683 GCF_018294505.1 Triticum aestivum
ATGTGCGAAAGAGTAGAGATGGTCACGGCAAAAACTGGACGCACTTCATGTACAAACTGGACAAACTCTTTCGGATTATCAGGGTTTTGGACGAGAACTCATCTATTACACGGGCACTTCAATGTTTTTTAAACTTATTTGAACTCTGGACTTCTTTTGTGTTCAGTATGCCGCATTCAAAGCGACGTCATCAATTTCCAACATGTTCTAACATCATTTGTTGTTTTTCGGTCATTTACCTAATTGTTTAGAGAGCTAAATGACCGTGAAATTGAAAATCACTACAAAATGAATTCTGAAAATGTTGAAACTTGGCATGGTATCATCATTTCACCCGCATAGCATGTGCGAAAGAGTAGACAGGGTCACGGCAAAAACTGGACGCACTTCGTGTACAAACTGGACAAACTCTTTCTGAGTATCAGGGTTTCGGACGAGAGCTTATCTGTTACACGGGCACTTCGATGTTTTTTAAACTTATTTGAACTCCGACATCTTTTGTGTTCAGTATGCAGCATTCAAAGCTACATCATCAATTTCCAACATGTTCTGACATCATTTGTTGTTTTTCGGTCATTTACCTAATTGTTTAGAGAGCTAAATGACCGTGAAATTGAAAATCACTACAAAATGAATTCTGAAAATGTTGAAACTTGGCATGGTATCATCATTTCACCCGCATA
>NW_025308741.1:0-683 GCF_018294505.1 Triticum aestivum
ACTACGGGACCCCAAAACAGTGAGTAATAGTACACGAAACGTGCCAGAATCGGCAAAAACTATGAGTGTTGATGACCGACACGTAAGCGCACCTTGGGGTTCAACAACTACGAAACCGGTTTGGGGCCCCAAAACGGTGAGTAATAGTCCATGAAACGGGTCGGAATCGACCAAAACCGCGAGTGTTCATGACCAAATCGTAAACGCACCCAAGGGTTCGTTAATCGTGGAAATTACTCCGGGACCCCAAAACAGTGAGTAATAGTCCATGAAACGGGCCAGAATCGGCCAAAACTGTGAGTGTTGATGACCGACACGTAATCGCACCTTGGGGTTCAACAACAATGGAAATTGCTTTGGGGCCCCAAAACGGTGAGTAATATTCCATAAAACGGGTCAGAATCGATAAAAACCGCGAGTGTTGATGACCGAAACGTAAACGCACCCCAGGGTTCGTTAATCGTGGAGATCACTCCGGGATCCCAAAAGAGTGAGTAATAGTCCACGAAACGGTCTAGAATCGGCCAAATCTGTGAGTGTTGATGACCTACACGTAAGCGCGCCTTGGGGTTCAACAACTATGGAAATTTGTTTGGGGCCCAAAAATGGTGAGTTATAGTCCACGAAACGGCTCAGAATCTGCCAAAACTGCGAGTGTTGATGACCGAAATGGAAACGCACCC
>NW_025308742.1:0-683 GCF_018294505.1 Triticum aestivum
AAATGAACTCTGAAAAGGTTGAAATTTGGCATGGTATCATCATTTCATCCACATAGCATGTGCAAGAAAGTTGAGAGGGTTACGGCAAAAACTGGATGCACTTCGTGTACAAAATGGACAATCTCTTTCTAAGTATCAGGATTTCATACGGAAACTTGTCTCTTACAAAGGGATTTCATTTTTTAAAACTTATTTGAACTCCTGAATTTTTGTGTGTTCAAAATGCACCATCCAAAGCCACATCATCATTTTTCAATCCTTTCTGACTTCATTTGTTATTTTTCATGCATTTACTAATTATTTTGAGCTATAAGACCCTAAAATTGAAAAGCATTTCAAATGAACTCTGAAAAAGGTTGAAAGTTGGCATGGTATCATCATTTCTTCCACATAGCATGTGCAAGAAAGTTGAGAGGGTTACGGCAAAAACTGGATGCACTTCGTGTACAAAACAGACAATCTCTTTCAAAGTATCAGGATTTCATACGGAAACTCGTCTGTTACAAAGGAATTTCATTTTTAAAAACTTATTTGAACTCCTGACTTTTTGTGTGTTCTAAATGCACCATTCAAAGCCACATCATCATTTTTCAATGCTTTCTGACTTCATTTGTTATTTTTCATGCATTTACTAATTATTTTGAGCTATAAGACCCTAAAATTGAAAAGAGTTTCAAATGAAC
>NW_025308743.1:0-683 GCF_018294505.1 Triticum aestivum
GAGTATCAGGGTTTCGGACGAGAGCTTATCTGTTACACGGGCACTTCGATGTTTTTTAAACTTATTTGAACTCCGACATCTTTTGTGTTCAGTATGCAGCATTCAAAGCTACATCATCAATTTCCAACATGTTCTGACATCATTTGTTGTTTTTCGGTCATTTACCTAATTGTTTAGAGAGCTAAATGACCGTGAAATTGAAAATCACTACAAAATGAATTCTGAAAATGTTGAAACTTGGCATGGTATCATCATTTCACCCGCATATTATGTGCGAAAGAGTAGAGATGGTCACGGCAAAAACTGGACGCACTTCATGTACAAACTGGACAAACTCTTTCGGATTATCAGGGTTTTGGACGAGAACTCATCTATTACACGGGCACTTCAATGTTTTTTAAACTTATTTGAACTCTGGACTTCTTTTGTGTTCAGTATGCCGCATTCAAAGCGACGTCATCAATTTCCAACATGTTCTAACATCATTTGTTGTTTTTCGGTCATTTACCTAATCGTTTAGAGAGCTAAATGACCGTGAAATTGAAAATCACTACAAAATGAGTTCTGAAAATGTTGAAACTTGGCATGGTATCATCATTTCACCCGCATAGCATGTGCAAAAGAGTAGAGAGGGTCACGGAAAAAACTGGACGCACTTCGTGTACAAACTGGACAAACTCTTT
>NW_025308744.1:0-683 GCF_018294505.1 Triticum aestivum
GGATCCCCACTGGCTAGCTGCGATGCAGGAGGAGTTCGACGCCTTACAGCGCAACCGCACGTGGCAGCTTGTTTCGCGACCCCCTCGTGCCAACATCATCTCGTGGGTGTTTCACCACAAGACTCGCCCGGACGGTTCTCTCGAGCGCTACAAGGCTCGGTGGGTGGTTCGTGGCTTTCGGCAGCGCGCGGGCGTGGACTTCACCAACACCTTTGCCCCGGTTGTGAAATAGGGCACGATTCGCGCCGTGCATCAGCTGGCGGTCTCGCGCGCCTGGCCGGTGAACCAGTTGGATGTCTCCAACGCCTTCTTGCACGGCCATCTTGCCGAGCAGGTGTTCTGTGAGCAGCCCACTGGTTTTGTCGACGCCAAGCACCCCGAATTCGTGTGCTTGCTCTCCCGTTCTCTTTACGGGTTGAAGCAGGCGCCTCGAGCTTGGTACCAGTGTATCGCAGCCTTCCTGCAGTCTCTCGGATTTTGGTCCACTCGCTCTGATGTTTCACTCTTCGTGTATAATCAGGGAGTTGACACTGCATATCTGTTGCTCTATGTCGATGACATCATCCTCACGGCGTCCGCCCCCGACCTCCTTCAGAAGTACGCTCACGAGGTCCCGGAGCGTGCCGGTATGCTTAACTGCAAGCCGGCGCCCACCCCCGTCGACACGAAGGCGAAGGTCTCTG
>NW_025308745.1:0-683 GCF_018294505.1 Triticum aestivum
CTTCCGTCCAATGAGTGGATGACATCTGTCCCAATGGTGAGCCGACACGTGTTTCCTCCAGCCAATGATGATTTTACACGTGGAAAATCCCCATTGGTCGGGGCTGTTAACGGGTTATCGGATCCAAAACCCGACCCGATAGCTTAACGGTGTTCCGTTACGGTGGATGCCACATGTCATTCACCCTTGACGAAAGCACTTCTGTGACACGCAATTTATCGTCATGGAAGTGGACACTTCCGTCATGATAATTTTGGTAATGTCATGAAACACTTCTACGACAACACAGGTATGACTATCTTGATTCTGTCATAATTTTGTCATGGATGTACATGCATGACAAAAAATGCGACCTACTGTGACAAATACGTATCATCACAGAAGTGTATTTTTTTTGTAGTGCAATGCCTCGCTCAGGTTCAGTTAGAGCCAATGCCTCGCACACACACGCGTACGTGTACGAGAGAAACGCGCACCGCTCGGCCCCGACCTCCCACCGTAACTGGGAACTCGTTAAAATTTTCCTCGCCCTCGCTTCTACCACAGTTTTTTCCGTCATGGACGGCCCAAAGAATGTCATGCAGCTGCGTCTCCGGCCCGCCCAGGACGAAAAGCCCATTTTCTGTCATGATTTTTTGTCATAGAAGTAGGAGCCCACCACATCTATGATGATACCGGGTTTT
>NW_025308746.1:0-683 GCF_018294505.1 Triticum aestivum
CATGTCATACTTTGGCTCAGCGGTATTGTGAGATGAAGCGGCCCAGACCGACATTACGCTTACGCTTACGCGAGACTGATTTCACCGTTACGAGCACTCATGCTTAAAGGTGACTGGCGGGTGTCTGTCTCTCTCACTTTAGCTGAACCGAGTGTGGCTACGCCCGGTCCTTGTGAAGGTTAAAACAACATTAACTTGATGAACTATCGTTGTGGTTTTGATGCGTAGGTAAGAACGGTTCTTGCTAAGCCCGTAGCAGCCACGTAAAAATTGCAACAACCAAGTAGAGGATGTCTAACTTGTTTTTGCAGGGCATGTTGTGATGTGATATGGTCAAGACGTGATGCTATATTTTATTGTATGAGATGATCATCTTTTGTAACCGAAGTTATCGGCAACTGGCAGTAGCCATATGGTTGTCGCTTTATTGTATGAAATGCAAAGGCCCTGTAATTGCTTTACTTTATCACTAAGCGGTAGCGATAGTCGTAGAAGCAATAGATGGCGTAACGACAACGATGCTACGATGGAGATCAAGGTGTCGCGCCGGTGACGATGGTGATCACGACGGTGCTTCGAAGATGGAGATCACAAGCACAAGATGATGATGGCCATATCATATCACTTATATTGATTGCATGTGATGTTTATCCTTTATGCATCTTATCTTGCTTTGATTGACG
>NW_025308747.1:0-683 GCF_018294505.1 Triticum aestivum
ACTTAAGTGATTATTAACTCGTAAGCAACAACAATTATTTAAGAGTTATTGAACCAGAGTGCGGACTCGATTCACTTATTGGTGTCCTCGGTTGACGACAACCCAGAACCCGGGAAAATTGGAATCGGTGAGAAATAATAGTGATGAAGAACCCATAAGAAGTTATGCAGTTCTATGATATTCTTGAGATACCAGGGTGTAATACACGACGGTAGATCAAAGTAAAGGTTGGTCGGGTGCAATGATCTGTAGAAGACAATTACTTCAACTTGTCCGAGAAATGGTATTTAAAGGAGAACATGGTCGGAAACACTATTGCAAAAGGCCAGATCCCGGATATAAGATGAACTTATACCAAAGGAATAATTTAATTTAAGAGAAGCTTTAATGATAAGATCTACATCGTGTCCATGGGCATGAACACAAAGTTCAAGGTCGACTCCCACTTCTAACCCTTCATTCACTTCTCACTTTCGAAGAAGTTGTAGTGTTGAAATTTTATTTGGCAAAATACCAGAAGTGTATGACTCGTGAAAACTTTTGATTTCACACAGTTTAGAGAAGGCATATGTTCAACCCATAGGGGCTTCTTAGAAACATATACCACAAGTTTCAAGAGTAAATATCACAAGCTCGAAAATAGAGAAAGGTTGAGAAAGTAGATGATACCATTTACCAAAGGC
>NW_025308748.1:0-683 GCF_018294505.1 Triticum aestivum
CGCAAGGAGATCCGGTCGGGGTGTCGCTCACGGCCCCAAACGATGTGAGCAGGGTTCCCAAGCCCACCATCCGAGTGCCACTTGGTACACCGTGCCACTGTGCCTAGTCTGTCCCAAGCCCACCTGTACGGGGTGCCACTTGGTAGACTACTAACACTACCTACAAACACCAGAAACTAGTTGCAACTCCTGGACAGAGATCATGTTGATTAATAAGTCGAGAGGGGCACTTAAGCATTCCAATGTGTGGTAGTAGCTGGTCATGGATCACAAACACAGAACTCAGTTCCTGAGGACGGCAGCAATGAGACAACCCACCATGTACTCCTACATGGCCTCTCACCGCTACCTTTACCAAATCGTGTTCACACACTTAGCTCTCAATGGTAGGACATGTTCACACACCTCTGATTCATCCCCGATGAATCAGACCTGACTCAACTCTAAGCAGTAGCAGGCATGACAAACAAGCATGAATGAGTAGGCACAACAGGGCTCAAACAACTCCTACTCATGCTAGTGGGTTTCATCTATTTACTGTGGCAATGACAGGTCATGCAAAGGATAAAGGGGTTCAGCTACCGCAGCAAGTAACAAATATGTCGTTGTTGTCCTAATGCAGTAAAAGAGAGCAGGAGCGAGAGAGTGGGATTTTATCGGAATGAACAAGGGGGTTTTGCTTG
>NW_025308749.1:0-683 GCF_018294505.1 Triticum aestivum
CAATTGTGTTGAGGCAACCGATGATGACGATTGGCTCGTGGAGCTGTGCAAGCATTTCGAGTGCAGTAACGTCAGGCCTAAGGATTTCGTCAAGTTCGCTTCCTTCCAACTCAAAGATCAAGCTGCAGAATGGTTCCAGCAGTACAAGGATTCTAGAGGTGGACGTGTTATCACTTGGGATGAATTCCGTCAAGATTTCAGAGCTCACCATATCCCTTAGAGCGTGGTTGAAAGCAAGCATGAGGAATTCCGCAACCTGAAGCAAGGCTCTTTGTCTGTCTATGACTACAACAAGTTGTTTCAGAAGCTTGCCCGCTTTGCTAAGCAGGACGTCCCTGATGAGAAGAGCATGATATACCAGTTCAGGGGTGGTCTCAGAGAAGAAATTCAGCTAGCTCTTGTTCTCTTTGAGCCCTTGAGGTACGATGAGTTCTACAACTTGGCATTGAAGCAAGAGGCTGCTCAATTGAGGTGTGATGCTTCCAAGAAGCGAGTCAGAGATGTTACTCCTTCTTCCTCTACTCAAGTGGCCAAGCAGCAGAAGTATTGGCTTCCTCCCCCTCCGTTCCGTCAGCCTTATCAGCAGAAGAGCAAAGGTGGCAGTGGATCTTCCCACCCACCCAACCCTGGCTTTCAGAACAAGACTTCGTCAAAAGCTCCAAGATCGAGTGCTCCGTATCACC
>NW_025308750.1:0-683 GCF_018294505.1 Triticum aestivum
TTTTATAACCAAGGGGGAGATGACGATGATGATGATCACGAGCATGAGGACCCATATACTCAGTGGCGCCTGGCAACTTATTCCGATGGATCACCTCTTCTTGTCTGTATACAGGGCACCGTTGATGTTACTAAGGAAGCAGGTGTTGCCTCCCATGGTCGCACTCTCCGGACCTATTCCAACATCCATTGCAGGGTATTCAGTATGGATACTACTGTGCTAGCACAAACACCTTCTCCCTGGTTTAGTATTGATACTCTTGGAGGAAACTCGCTCTTCCTTGGACAAAACTATCCAATCATGGTGAAAGGCGATCCAGCTGCTATTGACACAACGTTACCACCATTTATGAGAAGCAATTGTATCTATACCTCAGACATTGCTATGGTTCCCTACCGTGGCTATCACAATATGCGTCCTGACATAGGCCGCTTCAGCCTAGATGATCAGTCCTGCGTTGGTCTCGAGATTGACAGTGGCTGCCCCTTCCCAGAGAATCACTTCTGGTTCAAAGCAAGCGTTTCCAACACCGACGAGTGGTTGAGCTGAAGTTCATTTAATTGCTTGTTATTTGTTGTGTGATGAAAACTTTAGTATTTATAATGTATCCTCATTGTCGTTGTGGGTTGATGACCTGTTGTATGTAATAAAATGATATGCCTGTGATAAACTTACTAGATTTA
>NW_025308751.1:0-683 GCF_018294505.1 Triticum aestivum
TAGGACCCTGAAGTATGTCTAGAGGGGGGTGATTAGACTACTTGACCAATTAAAAACATAACCTTTTCCCAATTTTAGAGTTTGGTAGATTTTAGCAATCTTTGGACAAGTCAAGCAATCATCACACAATTCAAGCAAGCATGCAAAGAGTATATAGGCAGCAGAAATTAAAGCATGCAACTTGCAAGAAAGTAAAGGGAAGGGTTTGGAGGAATCAAACGCAATTGGAGACACGGATGTTTTTGGCGTGGTTCTAATAGGTGGTGCTATCGTACATCCACATTGATGGAGACTTCAACCCACGAAGGGTAACGGTTGCGCGAGTCCACGGAGGGCTCCACCCACGAAGGGTCCACGAAGAAGCAACCTTGTCTATCCCACCATGGCCGTCACCCACGAAGGACTTGCCTCACTAGCGGTAGATCTTCACGAAGTAGGCGATCTCCTTGCCCTTACAAACTCCTTGGTTCAACTCCACAATCTTGTCGGAGGCTCCCAAGTGACACCTAGCCAATCTAGGAGACACCACTCTCCAAGAAGTAACAAATGGTGCGTTGATGATGAACTCCTTGCTCTTGTGCTTCAAATGATAGTCTCCCCAGCACTCAACTTTCTCTCATGGGATATGGATCTGGTGGAAAGAAGATTTGAGTGGAAAGCAACTTGGGGAAGGCTAGAGATCA
>NW_025308752.1:0-683 GCF_018294505.1 Triticum aestivum
AAGGGGATCTCCGGCGACGGCGAACTCGGGCGAGGTCGGTGCGGTGGACTCGGGCCACACAAGCACACGGTGCTCGGCTTGCTCGAAGGAGAGGAGGGTGGCGGAGCTCATGGACATGGTGGCGCGGCGTGTGGTTGACGGAGAGCGCGTCTACGGTGTAGGCACGGCGGCGGTGGCATCGGCCATGGCTAGGGACCATGAGGGGGAGGAGCTGGAGAGGAGAGGGGGCGTCTTGGGGGTTCGGGGGAGAGAGAGGGGTCGATCCACGTCGTTAGCCGGGTGAGTGGAGCGGCGAGGCAGCGAGAAAGTGCGTGGCACCCATGCGGTGCTCGCCGTCGAGCACCTTGCCTGCCTGCCTGGCCGGCAAGCAGCTCGCTGGCGCGGCGCTGGGCTGGGCCGGCAGGTGGGCTGGGTTGCAGGCGCCAGGTAAGTCCTTCCTTTCTGTTTTTTTATTCTTTTTCTATTTTTCTGCAACTTTGTTGAATTATTAAAAATACCTAGGCAACTCCTAAAATCACCAAACTGCTCCTGGTCCAAAGTTGGAATATTTCCAACATGAAACATTTCAATTTAGGAATATTTGAGCATTTGAAATATTTTATATAATTTTAAATGCCCAAATTCAAATACTTATCATTTAATTCAAAGACCCTAAGATGACCTAGAAAATTGTGCAACACTTT
>NW_025308753.1:0-683 GCF_018294505.1 Triticum aestivum
CCCGGTTCGTGCCTGGAACCGGAACCGGGACCAAAGGGGTCAGACGAACCGAGACCAATGGCCCCTGAGGCCCGACCGGCGCCCTGGACTCACGAACCAGGACTGATGCCCCCTTTGGTCCCTATTCGTGAGTGAACCGGGATTAATACCCTTTTCAGGCCTGGACCAAAGCCCTGTTTTCTACTAGTGTTACCGAGGGGCACGGAAATACGCGGTAACCATGGGAAATCTTGAAATTTCAACCGGTAACCAAAACCTTGGTCCGCCCTTATTGGTGAGTGCAAAACCACTAGTGTATCACTGGTTACTCATCTAACTTTAGTGTCAAGATCATTGAGTGAGTAGATTGGTCACTACTAGGGAAAAGCCTAGCAGTAGTGCGGGTATTTGGTGTATAAGTAGCGCGGGTACCCGCACTACTAAAAAGGCGCTACAGCTAATGTTTAGCAGTAGCGCGTGTTGACACACGCTACTGGTATACCTACTTAGCAGTAGCGCATCCCATACCAGCCCTACTGCTAAGTGCTTTAGCAGTAGTGTTTTCCTGTCCAGCGCTAAAGAATGCTACTGCTATATTTTCTCATCTTTTTTTTGCTGCGTATTCGTGATGTTTTTGTATAGGCTTTATACATTATTCTAATGATATCATAAAAATGCAATATGCTAATCATATCATGCACACA
>NW_025308754.1:0-683 GCF_018294505.1 Triticum aestivum
CTCTATACAACTTTACCACCAACTATGAACCACCAACCACGTGCTCTGCCATTTTCCATCCCTGGAGCAAACGAACCACCTGAATCGTATAGGTCCTAAAATACCTTTCCCTCATTTCACCTTCTCTTTCCTGATACAGAATCCACACTCTATCACGTGCTTAATGTAGAACGTGTACGCCTCCCCTTTTCACCCAAAAATTCATAGCCATAAACTTTCAATGTGTCTGCAACACATGTTGCTGCTTTTCAGCCTGCTCAATGTCCGTCTCAACTTCGCCGTCGTCATCTTGGCCACCATCACCACTAACATCATTCACAACATCCTACAAAATTACACATAAACACATGTAAGTTGTCATCATTTAATTTCATATGATTGCGTGTCATACAAAATGTTTGAATGAACCTGGCTCAAGTTATCTACGAGAGATTACTGAAAAACATTTTGCCCCTTCTGGACATCCACATCTTCCCTGTAGGTTAAAAAACATAGACATATAAATAGCCATGTGGTTGTTTGCCAATCAAAACATGATATCAATGTACACATCACTTACGTTTTCACTGCATGCACCATCCTCATTCTCTTTGCAGTCCTCCATAGGTAAGTTATCATAGGACGAGGACGATTCGTTGTCTCTTCTATAATCATGTTCATTATAGTACAATCGTTATCAGTCT
>NW_025308755.1:0-683 GCF_018294505.1 Triticum aestivum
CCACTATTTTGGATCTCAAGGAATTTAATTATGAACATTGCTCTTTGATTGGTTGTATTTCCTTGTTGCAATCCGTGCTAGATTCTCCTCATGCTTATAGTCAAAATGAGGCCTTTACCGAACACATTGTTGATGCCTTGATGCAATCTTATGAAGAAAAACTTGAGTTGAAAGTTTCTATCCCTAGAAATCTCTATGATGAGTGGGAACCTACTATCAAAATTAAAATTAAATATTATGAGTTTCATGCCTTGTGTGATTTGGGTGCTAGTGTCTCTACTATTCCTAAAACTTTGTGTGATTTGCTAGATTTCCGTGACTTTGAAGATTGCTCTCTAAACATGCATCTTGCGGATTACACTATTAAAAAGCTTATAGGAAGAATTAATGATGTTCTTATTGTTGCAAATAGGAATTACGTGCCCGTAGATTTTATCGTTCTTGATATAGATTGCAATCCTTCATGTCCTATTATTCTTGGTAGACCTTTCCTTAGAACGATTGGTGCGATTATTGATATGAAGGAAGGGAATATTAGATTCCAATTTCCCTTGAGAAAGGGTATGGAACACTTCCCTAGAAAGAAAATAAAATTACCATATGAATCTATCATGAGAGCCACTTATGGATTGCCTACCAAAGATGGCAAAACTTAGATCTATCTTCGCTTTTATGCCTAGCTA
>NW_025308756.1:0-683 GCF_018294505.1 Triticum aestivum
CCAGCTCCACTACAAAGACGATTGCACATTGCTTTGGCCGCTCCCTCTCAACTACGGAGACGAGTTTAACGCGGTTTCCACCCCTCCCTCTCAACCGCACCAGTGCACGCTTGCCGCGCCACAACGCCGACGCTGGACCCGTGAATCGTGAGCACCCAACTATGACTTACCGCACTCGTGCAAAATAATAAAACACGGTAAATATATTACTTACACGTGCGTTTTGTTTTGCAAGGGGCGCGGAAAAAATTAAAAAGGGAATGCAACACGAGGACTTCCCAGGAGGTCACCCATACTAGTACTACTCTCGCCCAAGCACGCTTAACTTCGGAGTTCTGATGGGATCCGGTGCTTTAGTGCTGGTATGATCGCATCCGACATGTTACCCCGGTCTTCGTCCCTTATCCTTGCCCCTCCCAGCTCCACTACAAAGACGATTGCACATTGCTTTGGCCGCTCCCTCTCAACTACGGAGACGAGTTTAACGCGGTTTCCACCCCTCCCTCTCAACCGCACCAGTGCACGCTTGCCGCGCCACAACGCCGACGCTGGACCCGTGAATCGTGAGCACCCAGCTATGACTTACCGCACTCGTGCAAAATAATAAAACACGGTAAATATATTACTTACACGTGTGTTTTGTTTTGCAAGCGGCGCGAAAAAAATTAAAAAGGGAATGCAAC
>NW_025308757.1:0-683 GCF_018294505.1 Triticum aestivum
CTTAAAGAGCGGTAATCAAGCCGAGATTGGACTTCCAACTAACATGTAGCATGATTGCATAGCCTCATAAAAGCCCTTTGCTTCTTCGCACATGAAGACTACTTTGTTACACTTACAGGACAAAATGGCATGGTTGTAGCACATATGTGTATGGAAGATAGCAAGGGAAGATGCATGCACATCAGAATAGAAATAAGAGAAACAACCTTAAATAAATTCAGAGATATATAGCAGTTGTTTCTGCCTATTTCTGAATCAAACAATGGAGAAATGCCAGGGTGTGTTGAGTTTGACACGAGGATGCTCTGTCATTCTTGGTTTCTCCTTACTACATCGGAGAGCTGCTATTTGTTTCAGAAACAAATAATGTGGACGCATCAGGGTCTGTTGAGATTGATGCGTGTCTCTTCCAAAGCATGTAGTGGGACACGCCGGGGTGCGAATACCCTCGTGACTCCAAGCTGCAGCAGCTCGACGTCATGGATGGTCCTCGAACCTTGGATGGAGACCATCTCCTCTCCCACACCACCTGTGGCACCGTCGTCATCTCGAGCTCGCCAGGGCTGTTGTGGCTCCTTTTTTCTTCTCCCAGGAGCTCGCCAGGTTGAGCTCGCGCACATCAGATGCAACACACACACCCCACTTGCTATTTAAAAGGCTAACTACAGAAACAACATGACATT
>NW_025308758.1:0-683 GCF_018294505.1 Triticum aestivum
GGGGCTTGCCTGGTTGCTCAGACAAGGAGGGGTCGTCGGTGACGTAGTCGTACTCGGTGGCATCAGCGTCGGTCTCGTAGTCTACCGGAGAGAAGAGGGGGAAGAAATAATGAATACAGAGCAAACAAAGCATCACAAAATATAACAAGGCAATACGCGGTGTTCGGTGTGCCCTAACGCGGTAGTAGGTGATACCGGTGAAGGGGGGAAAACATCCGGGAAAGTATTCCCGGTGTTTCGTGTTTTCGGGCAGAGGAGCCGGAGGGGAAAAGTTGCAGGTTCGATAGGTTAGAGGGGTGTGGCGGACGAACGGACTGCGAATCCGGAATCGTCTCGTCGTTCTGAGCAACTTTCATGTTGAAAATATTTTAATCCGGATTACGGATTAAAAGATATGATTTTTAAAAGATTTTATTAATTTCAGAAATTTAATTAATTATTTAATTAATTTCGAAAATGCTTTTATGACATCAGCATGATGTCATGCTGACGTCAGCAGTCAACAGGGGTTGACTGAGTCAACCCGGACAGTGGGTCCCGCATGTCATTGACTGATAACTAACTAACTAAATTAATTAATCTAATTAGTAGATTAGTCAGGTTAATTAAATGATTAATTAGTCTAACCAGGTTTAATTAAGTTAATTAATTCTTTAATTAATTAATTAATATTTTAATTATTT
>NW_025308759.1:0-683 GCF_018294505.1 Triticum aestivum
GCGAAGCCGTGTAACCAACCACCCAGAAATGCCACTGGCTCCCCCGGATTGCCAAGGGCGAGGGCCTGCCGCCTTCGGCGGCTAGCCCGGCGCTGGCGCCTCCTTCAGCATCGAGGCCAATGCCACCTATGTCATCTTCACCAGTGAAGCCAATGACAGGCATAGCCGGCGCCAGCATCATTGGGAGGTGAACGCCGTCGCCTCAAAGGTCCCGGAGTTCACGCGCTGATGACCCGGCCGTGATGCCTTCGCCGGGTTCCTATGCCATGGTGTTGGATTCCACCTTCTCAATGGAGAGGCAAGCTTTCCGCTTCTCCCGGATCCTGATAGACGGCGGTAGTAGCATCAACATCCTCTACCGCGACACCATGGAGAAGCTGGGCATCAAGGAGAAGCAGCTCCTGCCGAGTCGGACTGTCTTCCACGGCATCGTAGCCGGACTTTCCTGCTCCCCAATCGGCAATATCAAGATAGACGTCCTATTCGGTGACAAAGATCACTTCCGCCGTGAGCTAATCTGATTCGAGGTGGTTGACCTGGACAACCCCTACCACGCGCTCTTAGGCCAGTCTGCACTGGCCAAGTTCATGGCAGTACTGCACTATGCCTACCTCAAGATGAAGATGCCAGGCACCAAGGGCATCATCACCATAACCAGCAATTACCAGAATTCGGCCGCGTGC
>NW_025308760.1:0-683 GCF_018294505.1 Triticum aestivum
TTAAACCTGTTAAACCCCCCCTGTCACTAACGTGTGGCCCCCACACGTCAGGTTTGACTTCAGCCAGCCGCAGTTGACCACTGACGTCATGCTGACGTCATGCTGGCGCAATAATTATAATTTCTGGATTTAATTTAAATCAGGAAATTCCAGAATATTATTTAAACTTCAAAAATTCATAACTTTTATTCCGTAACTCCAATTTGGACAAATTATATATGAAGAATGATCAGAAAAATCCAATCTATCCATCTGTACCATTTTCATGCATGATCAAACAAGTTAAATTGATGTTTTAAGCAGAACAAGGAAAAGCACTTTAAAAGGCCATGTTTGAGTTTGAAATTTGAATCTTTGATTCAAATTTGTTCAAACCCTTCTGGTTTTAGTTGCATTAGCCCAACACACTCATATTGCTATGTTTCATGCATGCATCATATTGTTGCACATTGTTTGGTGATGGTTGTGTATCGGTGTCCTTTGCGACAGGTTCTGCCTCCGAAGAGTACCGTGATTACCCTAACGAAGAACCGTATCAGTGCATCGAACCATCAGGCAAGCAACCAACCATTTGATCATATCGATACAATCCCATGTTCTCGCTCCTGCTCTCTTTTACTGCATTAAGACAACGCGATTCAAACTGCTGTGTGCTACGGTAGTTGAACCCATTTCCTCTGCAT
>NW_025308761.1:0-683 GCF_018294505.1 Triticum aestivum
CAACGCCGCCGCCCGCCATCGCCCGCCGCCCCCTCTCGCCCACGTACAGAGAGCTAGCGAGATCGTGGAGAGGGAGAGAGAATTTTTTTTTGTTCTTTTTAATTTTAACTAGTTAATTAGTTTAACAAAAACGGTAAAATAACTTAACAAAAAACGTATAACCGTAAAATAACTTAACTAACAAAAAACGTATAACTTAACAAATAACCGTAAAATTTGATAATTAACAAAAAAACGTATATACGGAGAGGGGGCGGCGAGGGGGGTGGCGATGCGCGCGGTGTTTTTTTAGGGATCGAGAGGGGGCGGCGAGGGTTATACATGTGTGTTGTCCTCGCCTCCCTCTCCGTGACGCCGTCGTCTGCCGCCCCGTCTCGCGCTCTACCGCGACACCCTCTCCCACCCCTTCCTCGCCCCCTCCTTTTGCCACCGCCCTTTCGCCACCGCCACCGCCACCGCCCCCCTTCTTCACTTAATTAATTTGTTTTTACTACATGTTTTCAGGACTGACATAATGGCGGACGATAGAGCTGACCCGATTATGGACAACTATGATCCGGACGGTGAAGCACATATGTTCGGCATCATAAACGGCGATATTCTATATGTGCCGACCGGACAAGAAGAAGATGATATCTCTTCTTATCTGAACCTTGACGGTGAAGATGAAGGGCGCCGTCAGC
>NW_025308762.1:0-683 GCF_018294505.1 Triticum aestivum
TCTCGGCGTCCGACGTCGCTACCGCGACGACGTCCGCCTCGACTCGCGTTACCCTAAGATAGACAGGGTGGCAGTGGTGTCACGTGCTCGTCTCGGTGTCCGTCGTCGCTACCGTGACGACGTCCGCCTAGACTCGCGTTACCCTAAGATAGACAGGGTGGCCCTGGTGTCACGTGCTCGTCTCGGCGTACGTCGTCGCTACCGCGACGACGTCCGCCTCGACTCGTATTACCCTAAGATAGACAGGGTAGCAGTGGTGTCACGTGCTCGTCTCGGCGTCCGTCGTCGCTACTGCGAAGACGTCCTCCTCGACTCGCGTTACCCTAAGATAGACAGGGTGGCCCTGGTGTCACATGCTCTTCTCCGCGTCCGTCGTCGCTACCGCGACGACGTCCACCTCGACTCGCATGACCCTGAGATAGACAGGGTGGCCCTAGTGTCACGTGCTCGTCTCGGCGTCCGTCGTCGCTACTGCGACGACGTTCGCCTCGACTCGCGTTACCCTAAGATAGACAGGGTGGCCCTGGTGTCACGTGCTCGTCTCGGCGTCCTTGGTCGCTACCGCGACGACGTCCGCCTCGACTCGCGTTACCCTTAGATAGAGAGGGTAGCAGTGCTATCACGTGCCCGTCTCGGCGTCCATTGTCGCTACCGCGACGACGTCCGCCTCGACTCGCGTTACC
>NW_025308763.1:0-683 GCF_018294505.1 Triticum aestivum
CGATGCTGTCGCTGCCGCTCAGCTGAAGCTGCAGAACCTTCTGTGTGACCGCGCCCACATGGACAGCAGTGGAGACAGTCGACGCAGAGGCACTACAAGAAGCAGAAGTGTGGCCGGAGGGGAACTCGAGCGGGGTGGCGAGCGTGTCGGCGATGGTCTTGTCGATCCCGAGGATGTCGTTGTCGTTGACAGCGTGGTGCAAGGAGGGGGGGGGGATGCTGTCGGCTGCGGCGAAGAAAGCGGAGACTGGAAAGGCGGGGCTGGGCAGCTCAGGGACGACCGGGGCAGGTGGAGCAGCAGGGGGTGCCGCCTCCGACCTGAGCGGGAGAGGAGGCGTGGCCTTGAGACTGCAGGCCCGACGGTGAAAAGTTGTGTTCCGCCAATACGCACATGCGGCAGTGGCACCAGAGGCTTCCACTGGAGGGATCGATCAGCAACGACAATGGGGGCCGCGTCCAGAAAGAGTAATCCGCTGGAGGGATCTAGCGACGGCGGCGGCACACGGGCACACTACAAGCCGTGCAGTCCGCTACGTCCACCTCGCCGGGTGTTGGTCAGAGGAAAGGCGTCTAGCTGCACGTAGAGTACTGCATAGATGCGTCTGCCTAGGAGTGGACGTGGATTGTGCCTTGTTGCGCTGGGCGGTTCTTGGCAGCGATAGGGATCGGGCGAGGCGTGACGGC
>NW_025308764.1:0-683 GCF_018294505.1 Triticum aestivum
CCGACGTCGCTACGGCGACGACGTCCGCCTCGACTCGCGTTACCCCAAGTTAGACATCGTGGCAGCGGTGTCACGTGCTCGTCTCGGCGTCCGTCGTCGCTACCGCGATAACGTCCGCCTCGACTCGCGTTACCCTAAGATAGACAGGGTGGCAGTGGTGTCACGTGCTCATCTCGGCGTCCGTCGTCGCTGCCGCGACGATGTCTGCCTCGACTGGCGTTACCCTATGATAGACAGGGTGGCCCTGGTGTCACGTGCTCGTCTCGGCATCCGTCGTCGCTACTGCGAGGACGTCCGCCTCGACTCGCGTTACCCTAAGATAGACGGGGTGGCAGTGGTGTCACGTGCTCATCTCGGCGGCGGACGTCGCTACCGCGACGGCATCCGCCTCGACTCGCGTTACCCTAAGATGGACAGGGTGGCAGTGGTCTCACGTGCTCGTCTCGGCGTCCGTCGTCGCTACCGCGACGATATCCGCCTCGACTCGCGTTACCCTAAGATAGACAGGGTGGTAGTGGTGTCACGTGCTCGTCTCAGCGTCTGTCGTCGCTACCGCGACGACGTCCGCCTCGACTCGCGTTACCCCAAGTTAGAAAGGGTGGCAGTGGTGTCACGTGCTCTTTTCGGCGTCCGTCGTCGCTACCGCGACAACGTCTGCCTCGACTCGCGTTACCCAAAGTTAG
>NW_025308765.1:0-683 GCF_018294505.1 Triticum aestivum
CCATTCAAAGCCACATCATTATTTTTCAATCCTTTCTGACTTCATTTGTTATTTTTCATGCATTTACTAATCATTTTGAGCTATAAGACCCTAAAATTGAAAAGCATTTCAAATGAACTCTGAAAAGGTTGGAAATTGGCATGGTATCATCATTTCAACCACATAGCATGTGCCAGAAAGTTGAGAGGGTTACGGCAGAAACTGGATGCACTTCGTGTACAAAACGGACAATCTCTTTCAATGTATCAGGATTTCATACGGAAACTCGTCTGTTACAAAGGGTTCATTTTTTAAAATTTATTTGAACTCTTGACTTTTTGTGTGTTCAAAATGCACCATTCAAAGCCACATCATCATTTTTCAATCCTTTCTGACTTCATTTGTTATTTTTCATGCATTTACTAATCATTTTGAGCTATAAGACCCTAAAATTGAAAAGCATTTAAAATGAACTCTGAAAATGTTGAAAGTTGGCATGGTATCATCATTTCATCCACATAGCATGTGCAAGAGAGTTGAGAGGGTTACGGCAAAAACTGGATGCACTTCGTGTACAAAACGGACAATCTCTTTCAAAGTATGAGGATTTCATACGGAAACTCGTCTGTTACAAAGGGATTTCATTTTTTAAAACTTATTTGAACTCCTGACTTTTTGTGTGTTCAAAATGCACCATTCAAAGC
>NW_025308766.1:0-683 GCF_018294505.1 Triticum aestivum
AAATAAACTTTAATAACATAAATAAAATTTATGAAACTAAAATTATCAAAGTATTTTCTGTTCAAAACATTATAAGCAACCTCTAGTATTATTGAAACTAAAATTATATAAAATTGATGCAACTAAAATTATCGAAGTATTTTCTGTTCAAAATCATTGAAAGCAAAAATAATTTTCATAAAGAACTTTTTTTGTTAGAAACTTTAATAGCAAAAAGAATTATCATAAAGTAAAATAAATAAGTAATTAGAAACAAAATAAAATAAAATAAATAAGTTTTTTGTTGTAAGTAGAAACAAAACAAAATAAATAAAGCAAAAAAGAAAACAAAAAAATAGGCAAAAAATAAAAATTATGCCACCTACTGGGCCACCACGGCCTGAATACGACTAGAAACCCATCCATGGGCCAGGATTCAGGCCCGCAGAAGGCCTAGTAGGCCCACATGCATGTATAGAGAGGTTAGGCCCGTAAGCCTGCTTTAGAGAGGAGCTCGACAGCTCAGGTGTACCGCACCTTATAAACAGGTGCGGCTCTCTCTCAGCTAGCGAGGTGGGACTAAACTCCCACCACCACGCCGCTGTGCAAGGCCATTGGTCCCAGTTGGTGGCACGAACCGGGACCAATGCCCCCCTTTAGTCCCGGTTGGTGCCACCAACCAGGACCAAAGGCCGCCGCTTCCC
>NW_025308767.1:0-683 GCF_018294505.1 Triticum aestivum
TGTATGTTCTCGAAATGCGTTTGTCGAGTGCTCATTAAGAAAGTTTCTATACAAGTTTCTGAACGAACTCCGTAAGAAAAGTTCTCCAAAAGTTCCCTATGAAAGAATCCTCTGAAGCATCTGGTCATCACAAACGTTTTGACTACTTGTGGAGCCAAAACGCTCTCCGTATGAGTCAGATATCCATGTTTCAGTTAACACTGCGCAAAACTGATTCTGAACGACAGTTACAGACTAGTTCTTGTGTAGTTTAATTCGATTTTCTCCATTCTTCTTCACTAAACATCTCCATATGAGATCCAATTACTTGTAGGGAAATGCAGGAGACCTCAGTTATGATGATGCACTAGGTCCATAGTTGGGACTTTGTGTATGTTCTCGAAATGCGTTTGTCGAGTGCTCATTAAGAAAGTTTCTATACTAGTTTCTGAACGAACTCCTGAATAAAAGTTCTCCAAAAGTTCCCTATGAAAGAATCCTTTGAAGCATCTGGTCGTTACAAACATTTTGACACTTGTGGAGCCAAAACGGACTCCGTATGAGTCAGCTATCCATGTTTCAGTTAACACTGCGCAAAACTGATTCCGAACGACGGTTACAGACTAGTTCTTGTGTAGTTGAATTCGATTTTCTCCATTCTGCTTCACTAAACATCTCCATATGAGATCCAATTACTTGTAGGG
>NW_025308768.1:0-683 GCF_018294505.1 Triticum aestivum
GGCGACCATTCGGGCGGCGGAGACCACGGGAGCGAAGCCCGCGCTCACGCGCATCCAGTGGAACACGCGGGAGGCTGCGGGGGCGGCGGAGCTCGCCGGAGCAGAGCTCAGGGCGGCGGCCGGAGTTCGGCAACTGGTGGCCGCGGCGTTGTGGTGCACGGCAGTGGAGACGGAGGGTTCCTACGGGCTCCTGGCGTCACCAGGAACACGGGGACGCGCGCGGAAGGGACCGGCTTGGGCTCGTGCCACCGTGGCGCCATGGCCGGCGGCGAGGGGCTTACGGGCGCGGTGGCGAGCTAGCTAGACGGGGCAAACGGACACGGGGAGGAGGGGGTTCGGTGCGGGGGCTCACCGCGGAACTAGCGAGCGCGAGGGCAAGGTCGGGGATGCCCGGTAGCTCCCGAATCGCCGACGAGGGTCCACGGCGGCCGGAGTCAAATTTGGCGACGGCGACGGCTCCACGGGGCACTCCGGCTTGCGTGGCTCGGCGAGGAGGTAGCTGGCGACGAGGCGGAGCTCCTGGGGACGACGGGGAGGCGAGGGAGAGGCGGTGGCTACGGTGATGCCCGTCGGCGGCGGCGGTGGTTCTCGGGTGAGAGGGAGAGAGAGCAGGGGAAGAGGAGGAGGGCGAGGGAGAGTGAGAGCGGTGCGGCAGCTGCGTGGCTTCGTCCGGGGCATCGAGG
>NW_025308769.1:0-683 GCF_018294505.1 Triticum aestivum
AACTGCACAATCTCTTTCGAAGTATCAAGGTTCGGACGAAAACTCATCTGTTACAAAAGGCCGGCACCTCATTTTTCTAGACTTTTTTTGCGGTTGGTATGCACCATTCAAAGCCACGTCATCAACTTTCAACCCTTTCTGACATCATTTGCTATTTTTCATGCATTTACTGATTTGTTTTGAGCTAAATGACCCTAAAATTGAAAAGCACTACAAATGAACTCTGAAAAGGTTGAAACTTGTCATGGTATCATCATTTCACCCACATAGCATATGCAAAAAAGTAGAGAGGGTTACGGCAAAAACTGGACGCACTTCGTGTACAAACTGCACAATCTACTTCGAAGTATCAGGGTTCGGACGAAAACTCATCTGTTACAAAGGCCGGCACTTCAATTTTCCAGACTTTTTTGCGGTCAGTATGCACCATTCAAAGCCACGTCATCAACTTTCAACCCTTTCTGACATCATTTGCTATTTTTCATGCATTTACTGATTTGTTTTAAGCTAAATGACCCTGAAATTGAAAAGTACTACAAATGAACTCTGAAAAGGTTGAAACTTTTCATGGTATCATCATTTCACCCACATAGCATGTGCAAAAAAGTAGAGAGGTTTACGGCAAAAACTGGACGCACTTCGTGTACAAACTGCACAATCTCTTTCGAAGTATCAGGGTTCGG
>NW_025308770.1:0-683 GCF_018294505.1 Triticum aestivum
CGGGCACTTCAATGTTTCTTATACTTATTTGAACTCCAGACTATTTTCGCGTTCAGTACGCAGCATTCAAAGCAACGTCATCAATTTCCAGCATGTTCTGACATCATTTGTTGTTTTTCAGTCATTTACCGATTTGTTTAGGGAGCTAAATGACCGTGAAATTGAAAATCACTACAAAATGAACTCTGAAAATGTTGCAACTTGGCATGGTATCATCATTTCACCCGCATAGCATGCGCAAAAGAGTAGAGAGGGTCACGGCCAAAACTGGACGCACTTCGTGTACAAACTGAACAATCTCTTTCGGAGTATCAGGGTTTCGGACGAGAACTCATCTGTTACACGGGCACTTCAATGTTACTTAAACTTATTTGAACTCCAGACTATTTTTGCGTTCAGTATGTAGCATTTAAAGAAACGTCATCAATTTCCAGCATGTTCTGATATCATTTGCTGTTTTTCAGTCATTTACGGATTTGTTTAGAGAGCTAAATGACCGTGAAATTGAAAATCACTACAAAATGAACTCTAAAAATGTTGGAACTTGGCATGGTATCATCATTTCACCCGCATAGCATGTGCAAAAGGGTAGAGAGGGTCACAGCGAAAACTGGACGCACTTTGTGTACAAACTGGACAATCTCTTTCGGAGTATCAGGGTTTCGGACGAGAACTCATCTATT
>NW_025308771.1:0-682 GCF_018294505.1 Triticum aestivum
TAAAAAGGTTGAAAGTTGGCATGGTATCATCATTTCATCCACATAGCATGTGCAAGAAAGTTGAGAGGGTTACGGCAAAAACTGGATGCACTTCGTGTACAAAACGGACAATCTATTTCAAAGTATCAGGATTTCATACGGAAACTCGTCTGTTACAAAGGGATTTCATTTTTTAAAACTTATTTGAACTCTTGACTTTTTGTGCGTTCAAAATGCTCCATTCAAAGCCGCATCATCATTTTTCAACCCTTACTGACTTCATTTGTTATTTTTCATGCATTTAGTAATTATTTTGAGCTATAAGACCCGAAAATTGAAAATCATTTCAAATGAACTCTGAAAAGGTTGAAAGTTGGCATGGTATCATCCTGTCATCAACATAGCATGTGCAAGAAAGTTGAGAGGGTTACGGCAAAAACTGGATGCACTTCATGTACAAAACGGACAATCTCTTTCAAAGTATCAGGATTTCATACGGAAACTCGTGTGTTACAAAGGGATTTCATTTTTTAAAACTTATTTGAACTCCTGACTTTTTGTGTGTTCAAAATGCACCATTCAAAGCCACATCATCATTATTCAATCCTTTCTGACTTCATTTGTTATTTTTCATGCATTTACTAATTATTTTGAGCTATAAGACCGTAAAATTGAAAAGCATTTCAAATGAACTCTGAAAAGG
>NW_025308772.1:0-682 GCF_018294505.1 Triticum aestivum
CATTGGTGTCACGTGCTCGTCTCGTCGTCCGTCGTCGCAACCTCGACTACGTCCGCCTCAACTCGCTTTACCCTGAGATAGACAGGGTGGCATTCGTGTCACGTGCTCGTCTCGGCATCCTTCATCGCTACTGCGACGACGTCCGCCTCGACTCGCGTTACCCTAAGATAGGCAGGGTGGCATTCGTGTCAGGTGCTCGTTTCGCCGTCCGTCGTCGCTACCGCGACGATGTCCGCCTCGACTCGCGTAACCCTAAGATAGACATGGTGGCATTGGTGTCACATGCTCGTCTCGGCGTCCGTCGTCGCTACCGCGACGTCGTCCGCCTCGACTCACGTTAACCTAAGATAGACAGGGTGGTAATCGTGTCACGTGCTCGTCTAGGCGTCCGTCGTCGCTACCGCGACGACGTCCGCCTCGACTCGCGTTACCCTAAGATAGACAGGGTGGCGGTGGTGCCACATGCTCATCTCGACGTCCGCCTTGACTCGCGTAACCCTAAGATAGACAGGGTGGCATTGGTGTCATGTGCTCGTCTCGGCGTCCATCTGTCGCAACTGCGACGACGTCCGCCTCGACTCGCGTTAACCTAAGATAAACAGGGTGGCATTGGTGCACGTGCTCGTCTTGGCGTCCGTCGTCGCTACCGCGATGACGTCCGCCTCGACTCACGTAACCCTAA
>NW_025308773.1:0-682 GCF_018294505.1 Triticum aestivum
AAGGGGGGGGGGGCTTGCCTGGTTGCTCTGGCAAGAGAGAGGGGTCGTCAACTCCGTAGTCGAACTGGGCAGCAGCAGCGTCGGTCTCGTAGTCTACCGGAGAGAAGAGGGGGAAGAAACAATGAATACCATGCAAACAAATGCATATCGATGCATGACATGACAAGTAACGATGCTAGGTGTGCCCAATCGCGATAGTAGGTGATACCGACGAAAGGGGGAAACATCCGGGAAAGTATTCCCGGTGTTTCGCGTTTTCGGACTGGCGAACCGGAGGGGAAAGTTGCGTGTTCGATATGCTAGGGGTGTGTGGCGGACGAACGGACTGCGTATCCGGAATCGTCACGTCGTTCTGAGCAACTTTCATGTTGAAAATATTTTAATCCGAGTTACGGATTAAAAGATATGATTTTTAAAAGATTTTAACAATTTCTGGAATTTGATTAATTATTTAATTAATTCGAAAAAAATGTATTTATGACGTCAGCATGATGTCATGCTGACGTCAGCAGTCAACAGGGGTTGACTGAGTCAACCCTGACATGTGGGTCCAGTGGGACCCACCTGTCATTCTCTAATTAAATTAATTAGGGTTTAGGTTAATCTAATTACAGTTTAATTAAACTTAACTACTTAATTAATTTAATTAAACCGGATTAATTAACTTAATTAATTAATTAAT
>NW_025308774.1:0-682 GCF_018294505.1 Triticum aestivum
TTTTGTGTGTTCAAAATGCACCATTCAAAGCCACATCATCATTTTTCAATCCTTTCTTACTTCATTTGTTATTTTTCATGCATTTACTAATTATTTTGAGCTATAAGACCCTAAAATTGAAAAGCATTTCAAATGTACTCCGAAAAGGTTGAAAGTTGGCATGATATCATCATTTCATCCACATAGCATGTGCAAGAATGTTGAGAGGGTTACGGCAAAAAATGGATGCACTTCGTGTACAAAACGGACAATCTCTTTCAAAGTATCAGGATTTCATCCGGAAACTCGTCTGTTACAAAGGGATTTCATTTTTTAAAACTTATTTGAACTCCTGACTTTTTGTGTGTTCAAAATGCACCATTCAAAGCCACATCATCATTTTTCAATCCTTTCTTACTTCATTTGTTATTTTTCATGCATTTACTAATTATTTTGAGCTATAAGACCATAAAATTGAAAAGCATTTCAAATGAACTCTGAAAAGGTTGAAAGTTGGCATGATATCATCATTTCATCCACATAGCATGTGCGAGAAAGGTGAGAGGGTTACGGCAAAAACTGGATGCACTTCGTGTACAAAACGGACAATCTCTTTCAAAGTATCAGGATTTCATCCGGAAACTCGTCTGTTACAAAGGGATTTCATTTTTTAAAACTTATTTGAACTCCTGACTTTTTGTGT
>NW_025308775.1:0-682 GCF_018294505.1 Triticum aestivum
CGTCCGTCGTCGCTACCGCGACGACGACCGCCTCGACTCGCGTAACCCTAAGATAGCTTACTGAAGTAAATTGATCTAATGCTTTTCGGTTAATACTATCCAGAAATAAAATTTAGTTAAACAAAAAATAGCTTACTGAAGTAAATTGATCTAATGCTTTTCGGTTGAATCGACATTAAATTGATCTACTACGAACAAGTTTTAAATTAATAAGAAAATCTAAAAAGCAAGAACATATTTATAGAAATGAACAACTTTTGAATTTGTGAATTTTTTTAGGAAAACAAGAACATTTTTTAAAACACGAACATTTTTTGAAATGAACAACATTTTCTGAAATTTCTACCAAATTTTTAAAACACCAACATTTTTACGTCGTCGCTACTGCGACGACGTCCGCCTCGACTCGCGTAACCCTAAGATAGATAGGGTGGCCGTGGCGTCGCGTGCTCGTCTCGGCGTCCGTCGTCGCTACCGCGAGGACGTCCGCCTCGACTCACGTTACGCTAAGACAGGGTGGCAGTGGTGTCACGTGCTCGTCTCGGCATCCGTCGTCGCTACCGCGATGACGTCCGCCTCGACTCGCGTTACGCAAAGACAGGGTGGGAATGGTGTCACGTGCTCGTCTCGGCGTCCGTCGTCGCTACCGCGACGACGTCCGCCTCGACTTCGTTACGCTAAG
>NW_025308776.1:0-682 GCF_018294505.1 Triticum aestivum
TCGTGTACAAAACGGACAATCTCTTTCAAAGTATCAGGATTTCAT
Organism: Triticum aestivum; assembly: GCF_018294505.1. Classification (NCBI taxonomy): domain Eukaryota; kingdom Viridiplantae; phylum Streptophyta; class Magnoliopsida; order Poales; family Poaceae; genus Triticum; species Triticum aestivum. The sequence continues at coordinate 46 of NW_025308776.1, forward strand.
CCGGAAACTCGTCTGTTACAAAGGGATTTCATTTTTTTAAACTTATTTGAACTCCTGACTTTTTGTGTGTTCAAAATGCACCATTCAAAGCCACATCATCATTTTTCAATCCTTTCTGACTTCATTTGTTATTTTTCATGCATTTACTAATTATTTTGAGCTATAAGACCCTAAAATTGAAAAGCATTTCAAATGAACTCTGAAAAGGTTGAAACTTGGCATGGTATCATCATTTCATCCACATAGCATGTGCAAGAAATTTGAGAGGGTTACAGCAAAAACTGGATGCACTTCGTGTACAAAACGGACAATCTCTTTTAAAGTATCAGGATTTCATACGGAAACTCGTCTGTTACAAAGGGATTACATTTTTTAAAACTTATTTGAACTCCTGACTTTTTGTGTGTTCAAAATGCAACATTCAAAGCCACATCATCATTTTTCAATCCTTTCTGACTTCATTTGTTATTTTTCATGCATTTACTAATTATTTTGCGCTATAAAACCCTAAAACTGAAAAGCATTTCAAATGAACTCTGAAAAGGTTGAAAGTTGGCATGGTATCATCATTTCATCCACATAGCATGTGCAAGAAAAAGTTGAGAGGGTTACGGCAAAAACTGGATGCACTTCGTGT
>NW_025308777.1:0-682 GCF_018294505.1 Triticum aestivum
GGACCTCCCGCCACCCCCGGAGCCCCGCCGGAGCCTCGCCGGCGAAGACCACCGGAGGTAGCCACTGCCCCGCCCCGATCCGGTTTTCCCCTAATAAATCGATCCGGTTTATATAAAAAAAAACTAGATTGGTTTTATTTTTTTTCGGTTTTCTTATTTAACGAACGTTCACCGAACCGTTCGTTTCAATGAATGCGTTCGTTGGATTAGTTCTGTTAACGAACGTCCGTTATTTAAACCGCTCGTCGTTTTTCTTTTATTCGGATTTAATCCGTTATTTCTCTGATTCGATTTCCGATCCAATTTTCAAATCTGTTTTGTTTCTTGCTCGTTTATCGGAATCAGGTGATTCAAACGCCTGGAGTTTCGTAACGAAACCGCCGTTCCGACTAACTAACTTTCACAGAGTTTTGCTACTGTGAAATTTTGACCTAATTTCAGATTTCTAAACCGAGTCGTTCTCTCTCGAGTTCCGACTTTCGATGCCTTATTTGATTCGATTCTTTTGCAACCAGGGTTCTTAAGTTGAACTGTCTGGTTAGATCTTTTATTCGAGATTTCCCTGTGCATTAGATGAGTACTTATTGTATGCTTGTTGTTTGTCTGCGTTAGATCACCCGGATTGCGCCGCTTGTTACTTCGAATCCCTAGGACTCGCGGATCATCAGCAAGGCAAGTAACA
>NW_025308778.1:0-682 GCF_018294505.1 Triticum aestivum
AAAAAAACAGAAGAAAAAAACAGAAGAAAAAAGGAAAAACAGAAGAAAAAAACAAACAGAAGAAAAACATAAGAAAAAAACAGAAGAAAAAAACAGAAGAAAAAAGGAAAAAGGAAAAAAGGAAGAAAAAAAGAAAATATGCCACCTACTGGGCCACCACGGCCTGAATACGACTAGAAACCCATTAAAGGCCCAGGATTCAGGCCCGCAGAAGGCCGAGTAGGCCCACAGGCACATAGTGACAGAATAGGCCCGTAAGCCTGCATTTGAGAGGAGCTCGAAGTGGTGAGCGCAGCCGCGCTTATAAACCACTGTCGAAGCCTCTCGGCTAGCGAGGTGGGACTAAACATCCCACCGCACCGCGCCAGTTCTAGCACACACCTTTAGTCCCGGTTGGGGAGGCGGACCGCGACTAAAGGGTACCCTTTAGTCACGGTTGTTGTCCCCAACTGCGACTAAAGGGTCTTTCTGCGCGGGAACGGAAGCGGCGCCAAAACCCTTTAGTCCCGGTTAGGGAGGCGGACCGCGACTAAAGGGTACCTTTAGTCGCGGTCCGCCTCTCCAACCGCGACTAAAGGGTACCTTTAGTCGCGGTCCGCCTCTCTAACCGCGACTAAAGGTGCGTCTATAAATACTGCACTTAGCAGTTTTGCCACTTCCCATTCTCCTCTCCCTCGACGCC
>NW_025308779.1:0-682 GCF_018294505.1 Triticum aestivum
TGCTTTTCAATTTCAGGGTCTTATAGCTCAAAAATATCAGTAAATGCATGAAAAATAACAAATGAAGTCAGAAAGGGTTGAAAATTGATGATGTGCCTTTGAATGGTGCATTTTGAACACAGAAAACTAGGAGTTCAAATAAGATCAATAAAATGAAATCCCTTTGTAACACACGAGTTTTCGTGTGAAACCCTGATACTTCGAATGAGATTCTCCGTTTTGTACACGAAGTGCATCCAGTTTTTGCCGTATGCCTCTCTACTTTCTTGCACATGCTATGTGGGTGAAATGATGACACCATGCCAACTTTCAACCTTTTCAGAGTTCATTTGTAGTGCTTTTCAATTTCTGGGTCTTATAGCTCAAAAAAATCAGTAAATGCATGAAAAATAACAAATGAAGTCAGAAAGGGTTGAAAATCGATGATGTGGCTTCGAATGGTGCATTTTGAACACAGAAAAACTAGGAGTTCAAATAAGTTCAAGAAAATGACATCCCTTTGTAACACACGAGTTTCCGTGTGAAACCCTGATACTTCGAATGAGATTTTCCGTTTTGTACACGAAGTGCATCTAGTTTTTGCCGTAAGCCTCTCTACTTTCTTGCACATGCTATGTGGGTCAAATGATGACACCATGCCAACTTTTAACCTTTTCAGAGTTCATTTGTAGTGCTTCTCAAT
>NW_025308780.1:0-682 GCF_018294505.1 Triticum aestivum
CGTCAATCGTGGAAATAGCTCTGGGACCCCAAAATGGTGAGCAATAGTCCATGAATCGGGCCAGAATCAGCCCAAACTGTGATTGTTTATGACAGACACGTAAGCGCACCTTAGGGTTCAACAACCTTGGAAATCGCTTTCAGACCCCAAAACGGTGAGTAATAGTCCACGAAACGGGCCAGAATCGGCCATAATTCCGAGGGTTGACGACGGACACGTAAACGCACCCTGGGGATCGTTAATCGTGGAAATAGCTCTGGGACCCCAAAATGGTGAGTAATAGACCATGAAAGAGCCCAGAATCGAACAAAACTAGGATTGCTGGTGAACGACACGTAAACGCACCCCGGGGTGCGTCAATCGTGGAAATCCCTCCGGGACCCCAAAACAATGAGTAATAGTCCATGAAACGGGGCAGAGTCGGCCAAAACTGTGAGTGTTGATGACCGACACATAAATGCACCCCAGGGATCGTCAATCGTGGAATCGCTCTAGGACCCCAAAACGGCGAGTAATAGTGCACGAAATGAACCAGAATTGGCCCAAATTGTGAGTGTTGATAACCGACACGTAAACGCACCCTTGGGTTCGTCAGTTGTGGAAATCACTTTGGGGCCCCAAAACTGAGTAATAGTCCATGAAACGGGCCAGAATCGGCCGAAACTACGAGTGTTGATGACCG
>NW_025308781.1:0-682 GCF_018294505.1 Triticum aestivum
AGCGTTTTGGGGTCCCGTAGCGATTTCCATAGTTGTTGAACCCCAAGATGTGCTTACGTGTTGGTCAAGAACGCTCGCAGTTTTGGCCGATTCTTGCCCGTTTCATGGACTATTACTCACCGTTTTCGGGTCCCAAAGCGATTTCCATGGTTGTCAAAGTCCAAGGTGCACTTACGTGTCCGTCATCAACAATCACAGTTTGGGTCGATTCTGGCCCGTTTCTTGGACTATTACTCTATTTTGGGGTCTCGGAGTCATTTCCACGATTGACAATCCCCGGGGTGCGTTTACGTGTCGGTCATCAACACTCACATATTCGTCCGATTCTAATACGTTCCGTGCACTATTACTCAGCGTTTTGGGGACCCAGAGCGATTTCCACGATTGATGAACCCCGGGGTGCGTTTATGTGTCCGTCGTCAACACTCACAGTTTTGGCCAAATCTGACCTGTTTCGTGGACTATTACTCATCGTTTTGGGGGCCCGAAGCGATTTTCATAGTTGTTGAACCCCAAGGTGTGCTTACGAGTTGGTCATCAACACTCCCAGTTTTGGCCGATTCTGGCCCGTTTCATGGACTATTACTCACCGTTTTGGGGTCCCAAAGCGATTTCCATCATTGTCGAACTCCAAGGTGCGCTTACGTGTCGTTCATCAACAATCACAGTTTGGGCCGATTCT
>NW_025308782.1:0-682 GCF_018294505.1 Triticum aestivum
CAAATGAATGCAACTAAATTTGCAAAAAAAGCAAATTTGATTATATTTTCAAATAACAAATTTGATGATATTTTTTAAAAAATCATTACTGTTTTTATAAAAAAAATATTACTGTTATGATTTAAACAAGTTTGAACATATTTAAACACAAATAAATATCAAACAACATTTTAAATGCATAAAAACAAAAATTGGGGAGCCTGGGAATCGAACCCAGGACCTCCTAGTGTGTGTGCTGCGTGTTGACCAGTCAGGCTAGTGGGCATGTTCTGATGGAGATAGGGTTAGGTGGAATGTAACCTGACCAGTCGGGCTAGTAAGTAAAACAAAATTCTAATGGCGCACCAGGGGGAGGTGCGCCATTAGAATCGACGTACTTATGGCGCACCAGGGGGAGGTGCGCCATCAGAATCGACGTACTTGTTCCCCTCGTACTGTCGCCTCCCTCCCTCCCTCGCTCGCCAGATCCCCCACTCCTCGACCCCAACCGTACGCCGCCGCCCCCTTGCTCCGCCCCCTCCGTCCACCGCGCCTGCACGTCGTCCGCCGCTGTGGTCTTGCGCTGCCTCGACGCCGCCGCCCAGACCCCGGCCGGACTCCACCCCCGCCCCAGCACGTACGTCCCCTCCCTCCCTTCCCCCATCTCCCTAGATTCTCCTCCTCCTCCTCTCACCACCCGTGC
>NW_025308783.1:0-682 GCF_018294505.1 Triticum aestivum
AAGAAGAAGAAAGGAAAAAGGAAGAAGAAGAAAGGAAGAAGAAGAAAGAGGAAGAAGAAAGGAAGAAGAAGAAAAAAAGAATTTTTACTTAAAGAATCTTATTTTTTAATTCCTCCTCCTCTATGTCCCCTTAATCTTATTTTTTAATTCCTTTATACTTAAAGAATTTTTACTACATGCAGGAGTGACATATGGCGGACGACAAAACCGAGCCTCTTAGGGATCCGGAGGCTGAACGTTATTTAATGGACATCATCAACAACGAGATTCCTTATGTGCCGGGCTCAGAATATGAGCAACAAGAGGATGTAGTCTCTTCTTATATGAACCTTGACGGTGACGATGATCGAGAAGGTGAAGGAACGGACATTGTCGACGGAGGTCAACCGTCAACAACCGACGATCTCCAATTGCAAGTAGCAACCACCTCCGGCGAGGTATATATATACATTGAGAGCCTCTCGTGATACAAACTTACTGAAATGTGAATACATATGTATTAACGCGCGCGACTCTCTTTCTTTTTTTAGCCCTCCGGATCGAGTACGACAAAGCAGCGTGGCAAATCCAAGGCGATGAAAACAGGAGAAACATATGCCATTGAGTCTGTCAGTGAAACCGGCAAGCCCCTACAGCACACCTCAAAGTTTGTCAACCAATGCGGAGTCGTTGTTAGAGACAA
>NW_025308784.1:0-682 GCF_018294505.1 Triticum aestivum
GTAAACGCACCCCAGGCTTCGTTAATCACGGAAATCACTCCGGGAACCGCAAATAGTGAGTAATCGTCCACGAAACGGGCTAGAATCGGCCAAAACAGCCAGTGTTGATGACCGACACGTAAGCGCTTCTTGGGGTTCAACAACTATGGAAATCGCTCTGGCACCCCAAAACAGTGAGTAATAGTCCAAGAACCGGGCCAGAATCGGTCAAAACTGCCAGTGTTCATGACCAACACCTATGGAAATCGCTTCGGGACCCCTAAACAGTGAGTAATATTCGAAGAAATAGGTCAGAATAAGCCAAAATTGCGAGCGTTGATGACCGACATGTAAACACACCGCATGGTTCGTTAACCATGGAAACCACTCCGGGACCCAAAAACAGTGAGTAATAGTGCATCAAATCGGCCAGAATCGGCCAAAACTGCCAGTGTTGATGATCGACACGTAAGCAAACCTTGGGGTTAAACAATTATGGAAATCGCTTCGCGACCCCAAAACGGTGAGTAATAATCCAAGAAACGGGCCAGAATCGGCCAAAAGAGCGAGTGTTGATGACCGAGACATAAACGCACCCCAGGGTTTGTTAATTGTGGAAGTCACTCTAGGACCCCAAAATAGTAAGTAATAGTCCATGAAACAGGCCAGAATTGGCCAAAAGAGCGAGTGTTTATGACCGACA
>NW_025308785.1:0-682 GCF_018294505.1 Triticum aestivum
AGGTCTCCTTATAATCAATCCCTTCTCTCTGTGTAAAACCTTTTGCTACGAGTCTTGCTTTGAACCTTTCGACATTCCCTTTGGAATCATATTTGGTTTTGTAGACCCACTTGCATCCTACCCTTTTGGCTCCATCAGGAACTTCTACTAAGTCCCAAACATCATTCGAGCTCATAGATTTCAACTCGTCTTCCATGGCGACCAACCATTTGGACGAGTTCTCACTTTAGTGACTTCTTTATATGAGGTTGGATCTTGTGCCTTCCCTATGTCATTTTCATCCTCACACATGAAAGTGACATAATCGCTGGAGATGGCCTTTTTATTTTTCCCGTTGTGATCTTCTCATAGGCTCATTAGTATGTGCATTTTCTCTTGCCCGAGAAGGTTGGGGATTAACATTGGGCTGAGGATCATTATTTGGCCGAGGATCCTCATCATGCTGAGGATCTTCATTATGCTGAGGCTCCTCATTGGATCACTACTAGGAAAAGGGCTATAGATAGGATTGATACTAATGGCGCACCGAGGAACCAGTGCGCCACTACTATATACTAATGACGCACCAGTCGGTGATGCGCCATTAGTGTGGAAGACACTAATGGCGCACCAGAGACATGGTGCGCCACTAGTATAATTTTTTTTTCATTTTTCCATATATACTAATGGCGCATCAGGTCGA
>NW_025308786.1:0-682 GCF_018294505.1 Triticum aestivum
AACAACAACAACAACAACAACAAGAACAACAACAACAACAACAACAACAACAACAACAACAACAACAACAACAACAACGAGATTTCTTGTAGTGGAGGAGAATTGTGACGCCCGGGTAATTAAGCTACAGTGCTCCTCTGCTAATGATGCCACGTCACCTCTATTATAGTTGCTAATCTCGAGTTAGTTCGAAACCGATTCAAATTCAAGTTCAAAATCAGGCAAACGATAAAACTTTTCAAATATTAAAACTAAAATGTTCGGAGTGAACCAAATATTGCATAGATAATTGTGATGGGAAAACCGCACATTTATAAAATGTTTAAATACTATGAGATAAATAAAACAGTAGCAAAGAGATTAATTAAATATGTTTTATAATTAATAAAATGTCAAACTAATTTATTTGGGGTCTAGATTTATTTTTGTGACTATGGACTAAGTTGAAATACTAAGTGTATATTTTACTAAATTAAAATGCAACTAAAATAAAGAAAGAAAGAAATAATAAAAGAAAACAGAAAACAAACAAAAGAAAAAAAAGGGAAAAGAGAGAAAGGCCCCCCCCCACTGGGCTTCGGCCCAGCAGGCCGGCCCGTTCGGCCACCGGCCCAACCGCCCCACACCCCCACTCCCTATACCCACTGGGGGCACCGAACCCTAGCCCCACGACCACCACTCC
>NW_025308787.1:0-682 GCF_018294505.1 Triticum aestivum
GCCCTCCCGATGAACACGAGCACACATTCAGTTCCGACCCAGCCGGTTGGCTCCCACGCGTTTCGTTACCTCCCGATGAACACGAAGCATTCCGTTGCCTCCCCATGAACACGAGCATTCCATTGCCTCCCCGTGAACACGAGACGATGCTGTTTCTCCGTTCTAACCCGGCCATGTACACGAGCCCTCGCTGTACGTATGCGCGAGTAGGCGTTCGAGACCCAGCCCATATGTACACATATGTGGCCATATTTTCTTTCTTCCACCCTGGCCACTGTACGTACGTGTAGATGCTACGTGCGCGCCTCTACTACGACACGTGCGCGCCTCTACAACGACCAGTATGTACATACACGTTTGCGACCAGAATGACAACACTACGTACACTTCGACCAGGTGGGTCCCGACTGTCAGGCACTTCCTTGCGTGCGAAAATGTAGCTGGTGGGTCCCAGCAGTCAGAGGGGCGAATCGTTTTTTTTTTCGGACGAACTTCCTTGCGTGCGAAGATGTAGCCGGTGGGTCCCAGCAGTCAGGGGGCCGAATCGTTTTTTTGCCCGGACGCACTTCCTTGCCTGTGAAGATGTAGCTGGTGGATCCCAGCAGTTAGGGGGGCGAATCGTTTTGGTTTTTTTTGCCCGGACGCACTTCCTTGCGTGCGAAGGTGTAGCTGGTGGGTCCCA
>NW_025308788.1:0-682 GCF_018294505.1 Triticum aestivum
CTTCTGATCTCCGAACTTCATCCGCAACAAAAAGGGCCTCCCAGCCGTGATATCTCCGCCTTCACGAAGCTCCTCCCTTATCCCTCTAATTTCAGAGCGGGTTTTCTTGGCTACTTCAGGGCCTTCTTCAGGTCAACCGCTTTCGCTTGGCTTTCCTTTTCAAGCAGCTCATAGCGGCCGCTGGCATCTTTCAGCTCAACAACCATCTTGGCTATCTTTTCTTTGCTCTGGCGATGAGCAGCCTGTTCGGCTCTTAACTCTTCGACCGCCTACAGGGCGGCCGCATCACTTATTCGGGCTTGTTCCTTGGCTCGGGCAAGCTCCACCCGAAGGGTCTCCACGGCAGCAGCTCCATCTACAGTCATAGCATATTATAGATACTAGCATCATGCTCCTCTTAACATTTGCTGACAAGCCGAAAATACATAGCCTGGGCCTCGACAAGCCGCTTGTTAACAAGAGCGATGTCGGCATCCGCCACATCAAGCTGCCGCTTCAGTTCGGCAAAATCAGCAGTCCAGTCCGCCGCCGGGCCCTCAGCCGCCTGCACATAAAAGCAGCGTGATCATTACCTGGGACTATTATCCTCTGTTTGCCACCTCTGGATGGCAACCAGAGTCTCAGGGGCTTCTATCTATACAGAGCACACCTAGCATGTGCGGTACCGTCAAAAATACATATA
>NW_025308789.1:0-682 GCF_018294505.1 Triticum aestivum
TTGTTGGGCCTCCAAGTGCAGAGGTTTGTAGGACAGTAGCAAATTTCCCTCAAGTGGATGACCTAAGGTTTATCAATCCGTGGGAGGCGTAGGATGAAGATGGTCTCTCTCAAGCAACCCTGCAACCAAATAACAAAGAGTCTCTTGTGTCCCCAACACACCCAATACAATGGTAAATTGTATAGGTGAACTAGTTCGGCGAAGAGATGGTGATACAAGTACAATATGGATGGTAGATATAGGTTTTTGTAATACAAAAATTATAAAAACAGCAAGGTAACTAATGATAAAAGTGAGCACAAACGGTATTGCAATGGTAGGAAACAAGGCATAGGGTTCATACCTTAACTAGTGCAAGTTCTCTCAACAATAATAACATAACTGGATCATATAACTATCCCTAAAAATGCAACAAAGAGTCACTCCAAAGCCACTAATAGCGGAGAACAAACGAAGAGATTATGGTAGGGTACGAAAGCACCTCAAAGTTATCCTTTCTGCTCGATCTATTCAAGAGTCCGTAGTAAAATAACACGAAGCTATTCTTTCCGTTCAATATATCATAGAGTTCATACTAGAATAACACCTTAAGACACAAATCAACCAAAACCCTAATGTCACCTAGATACTCCATTGTCACCTCAAGTATCCGTGGGTATGATTATACGATATGCATCACAGA
>NW_025308790.1:0-682 GCF_018294505.1 Triticum aestivum
AGTCCATGAAACGGGCCAGAATCAACCAAAACTGTGAGTGTTGATGACCAACACGTAAGCACACCTTGGAGTTCAACAACTATGGAAATCGCTTCGGGACCCCAAAACCGTGAGTAATAGTCCACGAAACATGTCAGAATTGGCCAAAACTCTCAGTGTTGACGACGGACACATAAATGCACCCCGGGGTTCATCGATCGTGGAAATTGCTCTAGGTCTCTAAAACGCTGAGTGATAGTGCACGAAACGAACACGATTCGGCTGAATATGTGAGTGTTGATCACCGACACGTAAACGCACCAAGGGTTCGTCAATCATCGAAATGACTCCAAGACCCCAAAATAGAGTAATAGTCCAAGAAACGGGCCAGAATCGGCCCAAACTGTGATTGTTGATGACCGCCACGTAAGCGCACCTTGGAGTTCGACAACCATGGAAATCGCTTTGGGACCCCAAAACGGTGAGTAATAGTCCATGAAACGGGCCAGAATCGGCCAAAACTGCGAGTGTTGATGACCAACACGTAAGCACAGCTTGGAGTTCAACAACTATGGAAATCACTTCGGGACCCCAAAACCGTGAGTAATAGTCCACGAAACATGTCAGAATTGGCCAAAACTGTGAGTGTTGACGAAAGACACATAAATGCACCCCGGGGTTCATCAATCGTGGAAATCCCTCT
>NW_025308791.1:0-682 GCF_018294505.1 Triticum aestivum
TTTGAAAGAGATTGTCCGTTTTGTACACGAAGTGCATCCAGTTTTTGCCGTAACCCTCTCAACTTTCTTGCACATGCTATGTGGATGAAATCATGATATCATGCCAACTTTCAACCTTTTCAGAGTTCATTTGAAATGCTTTTCAATTTTAGGGTCTTATAGCTCAAAATAATTAGTAAATGCATGAAAAATAACAAATGAAGTCAGAAAGGATTGACAAATGATGATGTGGCTTTGAATGGTGTATTTTGAACACACAAAAAGTCAGGAGTTCAAATAAGTTTTAAAAAATGAAATGCCTTTGTAACAGACGAGTTTCCGGATGAAATCCTGATACTTTGAAAGAGATTCTCCGTTTTGTACACGAAGTGCATCCAGTTTTTGCCGTAACCCTCTCAACTTTCTTGCATGCTATGTGGATGAAATCATGATATCATGCCAACTTTCAACCTTTTCAGAGTTCATTTGAAATGCTTTTCAATTTTAGGGTCTTATAGCTCAAAATAATTAGTAAATGCATGAAAAATAACAAATGAAGTCAGAAAGGATTGAAAAATGATGATGTGGCTTTGAATGGTGCATTTTGAACACACAAAAAGTCAGGAGATCAAATAAAGTTTAAAAAATGAAATCCCTTTGTAAGAGACGAGTTTCCGGATGAAATCCTGATACTTTGAAAGAG
>NW_025308792.1:0-682 GCF_018294505.1 Triticum aestivum
AAAAAAAGAATCACTGAAAAAACTTTTTTCAGAGTTAAGTTATTCACAAATGAGTGATTCACACAAATTTCAAACTATTCAAAATTTAAACTATTCAAATTTGAAAACTACCAGCACTAACAGAAAGTTTGTAATTTTTTGTACCTAAAGCAAAAATATTCACAAAGAAACTCTAAACACAGCAGAAAAACAACTTAAAAATAAATAAAATAAAAACAAATAAAGCGAAAAAATTAAGAAAATAATTTAGTTGGGCCGCCTACGGGGCCAAAGCGGCCTGCATACGACTAGGAACACAACCTTTAGTTGGGTCAGGATGCAGGCCCGCAAAGGCCCAGTAGGCCCACAAGGCAGAAGAGGACAGGTAGGCCCAGTAAGCCTGCTTAGGAGAGGAGCTCGAGAGAGCTACCGCACTGGGGCTTATAAACCAGTGCAGTAGCCCCTCGGGTAGCGAGGTGGGACTAAACTTGCACACCGCCTGGAGCCACCACCCGGTACTAAAGGGGGTGCGCTTCCCGCCGCTTGGCCTGGCCAAAACAGACCTTTAGTACCGGTTGGTGGCTCCAACCGGTACTAAAGGTCCATCCTATATATACAACACTAAAAAAATTCAGTTTCCCTCTGTTTCTTCCCTCTGTTTCCTCCCTCTGTCGTGTCGCCCTGCCCCGATCGACGCCGTCCC
>NW_025308793.1:0-682 GCF_018294505.1 Triticum aestivum
TTTTTTTTTACTTTGCCACTATTTTCAAAGTTAAACAAATTCAAAACAGTGCCAAATATCACCTGAATAATTTTATGTTGCTAGATGAATTATTCCAACAGCACATAAAACATTTCAAAGTTATTTGAAAATATAACCCATATATTATGGATATAATTCCAAATTCAAATACAATAATGATTTAAATTCAGTGTCCAAAATATTCCTTAAAAATGTTCATTATTTTCATTTGGTGCAAAAGCCTTGCCAAAAATATCAAACATTTAATAAGAGCATTTTGGAAAACATTGAATGCAATTTTCCAGGGTTCTTTGCCCTTCTTTTAAAAGTTTTAAGGCTTTCTAATTTCCTTAGTTCAAGTTTCAGAAATTTAGACATGATTCATGAGTGCTCTATGATGCAAATAATGCAAGCAATAATCTAAGGCTGTGACACAAAACTAACTCAATTACTTTTCGTAACGACCAACAAGCCTACGAAGGAATTACTCACTCCCGGTGGGAAGCATCATGGAATTCGCGATGGATATGTGTTGGTGATGATGAAGATCGAAGATCCCCCTCTCTGGAGCCACAAACGGACTCTAGATCTACCCTCCCGAGGAAAAACAGGGCTTGGCGGTGGCTCCGACTCGTGAAACACAATAATTCTTTCACCTTGATTTTTTTTCCTAGAAATATGG
>NW_025308794.1:0-682 GCF_018294505.1 Triticum aestivum
GCCTTGTACCCCTCTTCCTCCTCGTCGAGCTGTGCAACGCCGGACGCCCTGCATCACCCTCTGCCCCGCCATCTTCGGCGCCTCTGCCCGGAGATTGCCGTCGTCAACGCGCCATCGCAGAAGCTTCCCCGAGCCCACCGAGCTTCTCTCCCGACCCCTTGTGAGCTCCTGCGCCTTCCCCCTCTCTCCCCGCAGTCTAACTCGCCCTCTAGCGCTAGCGCTGCCATGCCTGAAGCTCACCGCCGCCTAGCCATGTCCTGGCCCAAGCTGATGTGGCCGTTGACCTGGCCCACATGTCAGCGGCACTAACCAGCCCCAGTCACTGACCAGTGGACCCCACTGGCCAGGTTTGACCTGCAGCAGCGCCTGTTGACCTGCTGACGTCACAGTGATGCAGTGCTTACGCAATAAATCATTTACTGGATTTATTCTTATTCAGGAAATTCCAGAATATGTTGCAAACTTCAAAAATTCATAGTAATTCAACTGTAACTCCAAATGGAATAAATTATATATGAAAAATGATCAGAAAAATCCAATCTATCCATATGAACCATTTCATGCATGTTAGAACAACTTTTGTTCACTGTTAGGTCAAATCAATTAAATGGCATTTGAATAATCACATATGGAGTTTGAATTTGAATCTTGTATTCAAACCAACTTCATTTAATCTGTTCTA
>NW_025308795.1:0-682 GCF_018294505.1 Triticum aestivum
ATATGATAATCGTCGTCGATATCATCTAGAACTACATATGATGATCATCGTCGATATCATCTAGAACTACATATGATGATCATGGTCGATATCACCAAGTACTGCTTGAGGATGCATGTTGACTATATATGAAATTGTTATCTAGTACTCCCTCCGTTCCAAATTACTCGTCGTGGTGAGTACTACCTAGTACCTATAATGCTTTATGAAATTGATATCTAGTAGTACCTAGTATCTGGACCGAAACCAACGAAACGGGGTAGGAACCTGGGGAAAATGATGAAAGATATAGCAGTAGCGTGGGGCTAGGAAACCGCTACAGCTAACAAATAGTAGCGCCTTCCATAAAAGCGCTACTGATATAGTCAGTAGTAGTAGCTCTGGTACGGACAACACTACTACTAAGAGTTAGCTGTAGTGCCTTACTAGTAGTAGCGCCGCATCGCGCGCTGCTGCTAGCATCAAAACCCGCGCTACTACTAGGGTTTTCCCTATTAGTGATATGTTCCTCCCTTATAATAATTTTCAGTAGCATCATGAATGAATTCAACAATATAACCATCACTTAAAGCATTCTTTTCATGATCTACAAGCATAGAAAAATTTACTACTCTCCACATAAGCAAAATTCCTCTCATTCGGAATGGTGGGAGTATCATAAAAGACTTGAATACTATAAAAA
>NW_025308796.1:0-682 GCF_018294505.1 Triticum aestivum
TGTCCGTTCAGCACTTGGTCATCGGTGATTCGAATCACGTCGAGTACGACTACATCATCACCTTGCAAGCTTCCGCACGCAATCTACAAGTGGTATGTAGATGCAAACTCTCTCCCTTGACTCGTTGCTTAGATGAACTCATAGATGGATCTTGGTGAAACCGTAGGAAAAATTTTAATTTTCTGCAACGTTCCCCAACAGGAGAGTCACCCCGGTCGTAGCGCGGCAGTAACGAGCCATCGTATCACAAAACCCTACCTCCCCGCAGTCTAAGTTTGACGGACGAAGCGACCATCATTTCACTCCTCGCTGAATCCCCTCCTCCCTCACCGTCTTCAAGAAAGGCAACACTCGCATCTGCCACTGTTCTTCTCTCCCAACAAAGGGAAGGTAAGCAGATCCGTGATGTTGGTATATTTTCATTCAGAGAAAAAAAAGAACTTTTGCAAAGCAATAACCAATCCTCACTCTCTATTTTTTTCATTGTCATTGTGATTGTGTTTTCCTTTCAGTGGTCTCCTAGTAATCGTCAGTTTCATGATGGACCAAGGAGAACCAGGCAAAGATCTGCTGATATTGGAGCAGACGCGGGATGCTGATCCCCATGAGACAGAGAGCTCCAAGAAGATGGAGGCAACCACCGAGCCGACCCCAGATACGCTCACGGCCACTACTGAGATGG
>NW_025308797.1:0-682 GCF_018294505.1 Triticum aestivum
CCTGCACATGCTATGTGGATGAAATGATGATATCATGCCAAGTTTCAACCTTTTCAGAGTTCATTTGAAATGCTTTTCAATTTTAGGGTCTTATAGCTCAAAATAATTAGTAAATGCATGAAAAATAACAAATGAAGTCAGAAAGGATTGAAAAATGATGACATGGCTTTGAATGGTGCATTTTGAACACACAAAAAGTCAGGAGTTCAAATAGGTTTTAAAAATGAAATCCCTTTGTAACAGACGAGTTCCCGGATGAAATCCTGATACTTTGAAAGAGATTGTCCGTTTTGTACACGAAGTGGATCCAGTTTTTGCCGTAACCCTCTCAACTTTCCTGCACATGCTGTGTAGATGAAATGATGACATCATGCCAAGTTTCAACCTTTTCAGAGTTCATTTGAAATGCTTTTCAATTTTAGGTTCTTATAGCTCAAAATAATTAGTAAATGCATGAAAAATAACAAATGAAGTCAGAAAGGATTGAAAAATGATGATGTGGCTTTGAATGGTGCATTTTGAACACACAAAAAGTCAGGAGTTCAAATAAGTTTTAAAAAATGAAATCCCTTTGTAACAAACGAGTTTCCGGATGAAATCCTGATACTTTGAAAGAGATTGTCCGTTTTGTACACGAAGTGCATCCAGTTTTTGCCGTAACCCTCTCAACTTTCTTGCACAT
>NW_025308798.1:0-682 GCF_018294505.1 Triticum aestivum
ACTTTTTGTGTGTTCAAAATGCACCATTCAAAGCCACATCATCATTTTTCAATCCTTTCTGACTTCATTTGTTATTTTTCATGCATTTACTAATTATTTTGAGCTATAAGACCCTAAAATTGAAAAGCATTTCAAATGAACTCTGAAAAGGTTGAAAGTTGGCATGGTATCATCATTTCATCCACATAGCATTGTGCAAGAAAGTTGAGAGGGTTAAGATAAAAACTGGATGCACTTCGTGTACAAAACGGACAATCTCTTTCAAAGTATGGGGATTTCATACGGAAACTCGTCTGTTACAAAGGGATTTCATTTTTTAAAACTTAATTGAACTCCTGACTTTTTGTGTGTTCAAAATGCACCATTCAAAGCCACATCATCATTTTTCAATCCTTTCTGACATCATTTGTCATTTTTCATGCATTTACTAATTATTTTGAGCTATAAGACCCTAAAATTGATAAGCATTTCAAATGAACTCTGAAAAGGTTGAAAGTTGGCATGGTATCATCATTTCATCCACATAGCATGTGCAGGAAAGTTGAGAGGGTTACGGCAAAAACTGGATGCACTTTGTGTACAAAACGGACAATCTCTTTCAAAGTATTAGGATTTCATACGGAAACTCGTCTGTTACAAAGGGATTTCATTTTTTTAAACTTATTTGAACTCCTCACTTTTT
>NW_025308799.1:0-682 GCF_018294505.1 Triticum aestivum
CTTGTGCCCACACCAGCCCCGCCCGCCCCTCGCCGCCGTCCAGCCCCTCCCTCTCCCTGCCTTTCCCGCGCGCCGTCGCCGTCGCCATGGCAGAACTTTTCCCCGGGGACGAGGCGGCGGCCAACGGCTTCGGCCGCCGTTCGCTCCGCGTTCTGGAGTCCTGGCTCCTGTTCCAGGCGAACATCCCGGCGCCGCCGGACATGCGCGCCGGGCCGTCGGGGTGGAGACTCAGCGCCGGGGGAGTGCCCATTCCCCCGTTGCCCGACGCCGCGGCGAAGCCGGAGTACTTCGCCGAGGAGCTCGAGATCGTCCGCGCGTCCCTCACCGACGCCCAACGCTCCCTCCCCCAGTACGCCGCCGACAACCACGCGGCCTGGGCGGCATATTTCGAGCGCCGCCAGCAGCAGCGTTTGGCGTCCACCAACGGCGCGCCGGTGGTCGGCGGGCGGCAGAACAACGAGGGGCGCCACCTCTGGTGGGGCATCCCCGGCCGCACACTCGAGGGCGTGCTCATGCACCTCGAGGGCGGCAACGACCCGCCATTGGCATACCCCCCGGCGACGCACCGGCGCGTCGGGACATGGGCGCCAAGGCGGTTCGGGTCTTCCTCCTCCTCTTCCTCCTCCCGATCCTCCTCGCACTCCTCCGGCACTCCGGCCCTGCTCGCCGTCAAGGCCGAGCC
>NW_025308800.1:0-682 GCF_018294505.1 Triticum aestivum
CGAGGCCCAGGGTTCCAACGGTGCCATCCGCGCCCCGAACCGTGGCCCGTGCTGCGTTTCCGGACCGCGCCGCCATCTCGGGCCTCGCCGGCGTCATGTCGCCGGTGGGGTTGACCCGTTTGACCATGTGGGCCCCGCCCCTGGTCAAACCTAGATTAGAAGTTAATCTAATTTTAATTTATTTAGTTAAGCTAATTACACTGACATGCGGGACCCACTGTCAGGTTTGACTGGACAGTGACCTGTTGACCTGCTGACGTCACACTGACGTCAGGCTGACGCAGTAATGAATTACTGGAATTATTAATATTCTGAAAATCCAGAAAATGGCCTAAACTTCTAAATATCATATAAAATCAACCGTAACTCCAAATGAAATAAGTTATATATGAAAAATGATCAGAAAAATCCAATCTATCCATCTGTACCATTTTCATGCATGTTTGAACAATGTTTGTCCTATGTTTTGGACAAAACAAATAAAGGGCATTTAAATAACCATATATGGAGTTGGAATTTGAATCATGTATTCAAACCAACTTCATTTAAATCATAGCTAGGTGCATTAGCCCAAAACACATTCATATTGCCATGTCATAGCATGCATCATATTGTGCATTGCATTGATCGTGTTTCTTCTGTGTTTGCCGGTGTTGTTCCCCCTCGGTAGACGTTGTACCGA
>NW_025308801.1:0-682 GCF_018294505.1 Triticum aestivum
CGCCACACACTCCTAACATATCAAACTTGCAACTTTCCCCCTCCGGCCCCTTTGCCCGAAAACGCGAAACACCGGAGATATTTTCTCGGATGTTTTCCCCCTTTCGCCGGTACCACCTACTGCCGCGTTAGGGCACACCTAGCACCACATATTGCCATGTTACGCTTTGTAATGCTTTGATTGCTCTGTTATTTATTGTGTTCCCCCTCCGTTACTTCTTTCCGGTAGACCCCGAGACTACCGGCGACCCCCAGTTCGACTACGGTGTTGACGACCCTTCTTCTTGCCAGAACAACCAGGCAAGCCCCCCCTTTGATCACCAGATATCGCCTATTCTTCTCTCTACTGCTTGCATTAGAGTAGTGTAGCATGTTACTGCTTTTCGTTATCCTATCCTGATGCATGGCCTGTCCTTGCTACTACTGTTGTTACCTTTATCTGCAATCCTAAATGCTTAGTATAGGATGCTAGTGTTCCATCAGTGAACCTACACTCTTGTCCGTCTGCCATGCTATACTACTGGGCTGTGATCATTTCGGAAGGTGATCACGGGCATATGATATATACTTATACTGTTACATTACTTATGATAATGTTCGGAGATGGGGATGAAGGGCAGGTGGCTCCATCCAGGTAGTGATGGGCCTGAGTTCCCGATGGCCCCCGACTGTTACTTTGAGGC
>NW_025308802.1:0-682 GCF_018294505.1 Triticum aestivum
AGTGCATCATGGCTAAAGCCACCAACAAGGTAACCCCCAACATCAAAACCACCATCATTACTAATCCCTCCTTGACGGATTGAATTGATGAAAGTGAGGGGTCTAATGAGGAAGTAAATGAGTTTGAGTCTTTTATGAGTAAGCTCAAGGGCAAATTCAAGAAGCACTTCGTTGCTCTCTTGGAACAACTTGGTGAAGCCAATGACATGGTCGAGGCTCATGAAGAAACCATCACTAAGATGGAAGGTCATAGTCGTGACTATGCCGATGAGATATCGGATCTCTCTAATGCTCTTGAGGAAGAGCGTGTGCATCTTTTGGCTCTTGAGGAGTCGCACAACGATGACCATGCTAAATTAAAGAAAGATCTTGATCATGCTCTTGTTGTATCTTGTGTGCTAAATTCCGAGAAGGCTAAACTTGGGGTTAACCATGCTAGACTCAAGGAGGAGTTTGATATACTCGACAAGGCTCACAAGGTATTGAAGAGTGCTCATGCTAGCCTCAAGGAGTCTCATGATCAACTCCAAGTGAATCTAACCAAGGAGAAAGCCACCTTTCCTCATATGGTTTTAATTGATAATGCAAATGCTACTAACCCATGTTGTGAGCATGTCCATCTTGTGGAGGAAAATGCCAAGTTGAAAGAACAACTTGAGAGAGGCCTTGTGACGTGCATACA
>NW_025308803.1:0-682 GCF_018294505.1 Triticum aestivum
TGATACTTCGAATGAGATTGTCCGTTTTGTACACGAAGTGCATCCAGTTTTTGCCGTAAGCCTCTCTACTTTCTTGAACATGCTATGTGGGTGAAATAATGACACCATGCCAACTTTCAACCTTTTCAGAGTTCATTTGTAGTGCTTTTCAATTTCAGGGTCCTATAGCTCAAAAAATCAGTAAATGCATGAAAAATAACAAGTGAAGTCAGAAAGGGTTGAAAATTGATGATGTGGCTTTGAATGGTGCATTTCGAACACAGAAAAACTATGGAGTTCAAATAAGTTCATGAAAATGAAATCCCTTTGTAACAGACGAGTTTCCATGTGAAACCCTGATACTTCGAATGAGATTGTCCGTTTTGTACACGAAGTGCATCCAGTTTTTGCCGTAAGCCTCTCTACTCTCTTGCACATGCTATGTGGGTGAAATGATGACACCATGCAAACTTTCAACCTTTTCATAGTTCATTTGTAGTGCTTTTCAATTTCTGGGTCTTATAACTCAAAAAAATGAGTAAATGCATGAAAAATAACAAATGAAGTCAGAAAGGGTTGAAAATCGATGATGTGGCTTTGAATGGTGCATTTTGAACACACAAAAACTAGGAGTTCAAATAAGTTCAAGAAAATGAAATCCCTTTGTAACAGACGAGTTTCCGTGTGAAACCCTGATACTTCG
>NW_025308804.1:0-682 GCF_018294505.1 Triticum aestivum
TAAACTAGTTTTGTTAAATCAACTAGTTCAACTACTAATTAAGCACTTACTATAAATAAAATAAAGTAGTTTGATTAATTAATCAACTAATTCAACTACTAAGCACTTACTAAAAATAAATAAAATAAAGTAGTTCTTACTAAAAATAAACTACTTCTATATATAGTAAAAATTAATAAAGTAGTTTTATTAATTAATCAACTAGTTCAACTACTAAGCACTTACTATAAATATATAAAATAAAGTAGTTCTTACTAAAAATAAACTAGTTTAACTAGTTCTATTATTTTTCTAATAATTCTATTAAACACTTTCTCTTCTTATTCTATGAACAAAATTACAACAGAAAAAAATCATAAAAATTGTATGAACAAGATAAAAATTCTATGAACAAAATTACAACAAAAAAGATTATAAATATTCTCAGAAAAAATTGACATATTCTTTGCATATATATGAACACACAAACATTTGCATATTCAACAATAATATCACAAAAAATCTATGAACAGAGAAAATTCTAACATTTGCATATTCTAACAGAAAAAAATCTATGAACAAAAAAATCTATGAACATCTAAATTAGGAAAATTCATATGAGCTAGCTCACAAAGGGGGCGGCGATCCACGAGGAGGCAGGGCACGGGGGCGACGGTGAGGGGCGCGGCCACGGGCGACGAGG
>NW_025308805.1:0-682 GCF_018294505.1 Triticum aestivum
TATTTTCATATTTTACCAATTTTTCTTTTCTCTTTTCCTTTCTTTCTTCATTATTTATTTGTTTGAAATTCGCAAACCTTTTTCACTCTCTCATATTTTAAGTTTAAATGTTGTGCAAATGTTTATTGCGGGTTTTTTTGTGTCGCGCACATCCCCTGTCTGATGTCTATTTGTCGACCTGCTCACGCGCTGATCTTTTGTTGGACCTTTTTGGCGGCGTGATCCAGGCGTTCTGGATTGGTTTTGCTAATTCTCATCTAGCCGAGAGTTGAAAATGTCATCTAACTCGTATTCTGTTAGATACACGTGCTTCTGAGTCATGCTCGTTATTTGAAAAAAAAAGAGTCGTGTTCATATGTCGTTGTGTCATGTTTTTTGTTCGTCCTTCGTGAAGAGTTGATATATGACTTTTTAGTGGGCTATTTTTATTGTGTATTGGGTTTATTTTGTGGGCTATAATTTTTTTGTGGAGGGCATGTGTCTTTTTATTCCCTGTTTTTTATTTTGTTTTTGGTTTGACTCTGTAGTTAAGGAAGAGTGTAACTAGTTTTTTTTTCTTTTCGGATTTGTTAAATCGTAGTGATGTCTCGTCTAATAAGTCTATAACCATCTAATTTGTTTGCTTTAATATTCGCACAAACTCAATTATGCACGCCCATGTTAGCTCGTTCTTTTTGTCACA
>NW_025308806.1:0-682 GCF_018294505.1 Triticum aestivum
CGCCCGCTGCCCCTGCCCCTGCCCTGCCCGCCGCCCGCCGCCGCCTGCCTGCCGTCCTCCGCCTCCCGCCACCGCCTGCCGTCCTCCGCCTCCCGCCGCCGCCTGCCGTCCTCCGCCTCCCGCCGCCGCCGCCACAAACGAAGGAAAAATGTTGACCATGTGTTCAAAAAATATTAAAATGTGTTTCGAAGATGTTAAACATGTATTAGGAAAATGTTAAACATGTATTAGGAAAATGTATTAGATATATGCCAAAAATGTACCGTGTGTATGAAAAAAACCCATACATCCAAAAAAATAAGTTTTCAAAAAAACTTAATCATGTGTTTAAAAAATGTTAAATGTATATATAAAAATCTTTCTGATGTATAAGAAAAAGGTTGAAAAAGTTAACACGTGTTGAAGCAAAAAGAAACCGATAAAATCGACAAAAGATAAGGAATAACAAAGAAACCCAATGAAAACCAAAAAGAAAAACAAAGAAAACAAAACAAAAGAAACCAATGCAAAGGAATGAAATCAAGAAAATCGAGAAAGAAACAAAGAAAACCAATGAAAACCAAGAAAAACAAAATAAGAAAAGGAAAAAGAAAAGGAAGAAGAAAAGGAAAAAGAAAAGGAAGAAGAAAAGGAAAAAGAAAAGGAAGAAGAAAAGGAAGAAGAAAAGGAAAAAGAAAAGGAA
>NW_025308807.1:0-682 GCF_018294505.1 Triticum aestivum
GAACCGGGACCAAAGGCCAATTTTCAGCAGCCCAAAGGGCGGGAAGCGGCGGCCTTTGGTCCCGGTTGGTGGAACCAACCGGGACTAAAGGGGGGCATTGGTCACGGTTGGTGCCACGAACCGGGACCAATGCCCCCTTTAGTCCCGGTTGGTGCCACCAACCGGGACCAATGGCCTTTGCTGCCCCGAGCCCAAAAGTTTAGTCCCACATCGCTAGCTGAAGGGCGCCGGCACTGGTTTATAAGCGCTGGTGTGCCTACCCATTCGAGCTCCTCTCTAATGCAGGCTTTCGGGCCTAAACTTGCTACTGCCTGTGGGCCTATTGGGCCTTCTGCGGGCCTGAACCTTGGCCCATTTAGGGTTTCTAGTCGTATTCAGGCCGTGGAAGCCCAGTAGGAGGCATTTTTTTTGGTTTTTTCTTTTTTATTTCTATATTTTTTTGGTTTTTTATTTTTTTATTTCTACTTACAACTAAATACTTACAGTTTTTTAGTGATTTCTTTTTGCTTTTAGGTCACAAAAATTATAAACTTTCTGTTAGTGCCATTAGTTTTAAATTTTAAATAGTTTAAATTTGAATTTTTAAAAATTTGTGTGAATCACTAGTTTATGAATAACTTTACTATAAAAATAGAATTTTTTTTCTATTTATTTTTTTATTTCTACTTAAAACTAAATACTT
>NW_025308808.1:0-682 GCF_018294505.1 Triticum aestivum
AATCATGCATATATATATCATCAATGTCTCACAAACCACCATATTAATTAATTCACACATACACAAATGTATAGCTAGCTATATACAATTTCTCCTACATATGCATGTTGCCTTCGGAGCCAGTGGCATTAGCCTAATTGGTGCCTTGGGAGCACGATGACAATTGGAAGTGGTTTTCATGGGGGCGGTAGTGGGTAATAGTATTCTCCCTTCGGATTTATGACCTGGTCGAGCAAAAATCCCGCTATTTCCTCTTGAAGTGCTTCTACGCACTGCGTTTCTAGGAGCTTCTCCCGCACCTCTCTGAACTGTTAAGAAGGAGATCAATATGCATGTGTATTAGTTGTGTGACTAGATATCGATAATGGTGTAAAAATTGTGAATAGTGTTCTGACAAGCGTACCCATTCCTGTCTTTGAGATCTGCTCCTTTCGGACGCCATCATGCGAATGTTCTCGCAAACGCAGAATGCACACAGATCAGTCCCCTGCGCCTGCTTCAGGGCCTTTACGAGAATGGAATTTGATCAGATAATAATTAATCAAGCATGATAATTAAAGAGATGGCAGCTAGCTAGCTAGCTAGCACTACTTAATTACTTACCTTGGGTCGAAACCATTGAAGCTTTTTTTTCCATTCGCCATCCGTGACGCTGATGAACCTTGCCCAAGCCCTGCCCGCC
>NW_025308809.1:0-682 GCF_018294505.1 Triticum aestivum
TGTAGTCCACGAAACGGACCAGAACTGGCCAAAATTGTGAGTGTTGATGACCGACACGTAAACGCACCTCGGGGTTCGTCAATCGTGGAAATCACTTCGGGATCCCAAAATTAAGTTGAAACGGGCTAGAATCGGCTCAAACTGATAGGCTTGACGACCAACGCTTAAGCACACGTTGGGATTCGACAACCATGGAAATCGCTTTGGGACCCCAAAATGGTAAGTAATAGTCCACGAAACGGGTCAAAATCGACAAAAACGCGATTGTTGATGACCGACACTTAAACGCAGCCCGGGGTTTGTCAATTGTGGAAATCACTACGGGACCCCAAAACAGTGAGTAATAGTACATGAAACGGGCCAGAGTCGGCCAAGACTGTGAGTGTTCATGACCGACACGTAAGCGCACCATGGGGTTCAACAAGTATGGTAATCGCTTCGGACCCCAAAACGGTGAGTAATAGTCCACGAAACAGGTCAGAATTGGCCAAAACCGTGAGTGTTGAAGACGTACATGTAAATGCACCCCCGGGGATCGTCAATCGTGGAAATCCCTTTTGTACCCCAAAACGGTGAGTAATAGTCCACGAAACGGTCCAGAATCGACAAAAACCACGAGTGTTGATGACCGGCACGTAAACGCACTCCGGGCTTCGTAAATCGTGGAAATCACTCTAGGAGA
>NW_025308810.1:0-682 GCF_018294505.1 Triticum aestivum
CCTTTGTAACAGACGAGTTTCCGGATGAAATCCTGATACTTTGAAAGAGATTGTCCGTTTTGTACACGAAGTGCATCCAGTTTTTGCCGTAACTCTCTCAACTTTCTTGCACATGCTATGTGGATGAAATGATGATATCATGCCAACTTTCAACCTTTTCAGAGTTCATTTGAAATGCTTTTCAATTTTAGGGTCTTATAGCTCAAAATAATTAGTAAATGCATGAAAAATAACAAATGAAGTCAGAAAGGATTGAAAAATGATGATGTGGCTTTGAATGGTGCATTTTGAACACACAAAAAGTAAGGAGTTCAAATAAGGTTTAGAAAATGAAATCCCTTTGTAACAGCCGAGTTTCCGGATGAAATCCTGATACTTTGAAAGAGATTGTTCGTTTTGTACACGAAGTGCATCCAGTTTTTGCCGTAACCCTCTCAACTTTCTTGCACATGCTATGTGGATGAAATGATGATATCACGCCAACTTTCAAGCTTTTCAGAGTTCATTTGAAATGCTTTTCAATTTTAGGGTCTTATAGCTCAAAATAATTAGTAAATGCATGAAAAATAACAAATGAAGTCAGAAAGGATTGAAAAATGATGATGTGGCTTTGAATGGTGCATTTTGAACATACAAAAAGTCAGGAGTTCAAATAAGTTTTAAAAAATGAAATCCCTTTGTA
>NW_025308811.1:0-681 GCF_018294505.1 Triticum aestivum
GTTCCCCCGACCGGGTCGGAACAGGGGCGCGCTGCCGCCGCACCCCCTCGCCGGCGGTGAACCCCGCGAGAGGATAAGGGCGCCAGCGGCCCCCGCTCCCTCGGGCCTCTCTCCCACTCACCCCGCTCACTCCCTCGGCCTCTGCGCCTCTCCCCCGGATCCGCGCCGCTCTCCTCTTCCCCACGCCCGACCCGCTCGCCGCCGTTCACCGTCGTTCACACGGCCACCGTACCCACCTCGCCGCCCCAAGGTGTCTCCAAGGACCGTCGTCGCCCGCTGCATCGTCTGGTGCATCCCGTTGGAGACCGGAGCCCCTACAACGAGCACACCGAGCTCGTCTTCCCCGCACGGCCGCCGTCGATCGCCGCCCCGTTTCGCCTCCGACGAGCCTCCCCGAGCACGCTGCCGTCCCCCTACAGCCGCGCGGTGAGCTCCTCTACCTCCTCCCCCTCTCCGCTAGCTCGCCCGCGCTCCGTAGCTGCCCCCCCACGCGCGCCCGAACGCCGCGCCGCGAGGCTCGCCGCCGGCGGGTCTCCGGTGACCAAATGGTCACGGGGTCAAGCCCGTTACACTCCCCGCCGTTTGTAGATGCCCCCCAGCCCCTCCGCTTTTTCGATAGCTCGCCGTAGCCATGTCTCCGTCGAGCACCCGTGCGCGCCGCCGCCTCCGCCGCTCGCCGGC
>NW_025308812.1:0-681 GCF_018294505.1 Triticum aestivum
TGTGGCATTTCTTTTAAAGCCCTTTATGTGGTGTCGCTAAGACGCCCGACTGTGGCTTTGCTTGTTATTTATTTCATAAATTTTAATACTACTATGTTATTGCAATTTTATAAATAATTTGCTTGCACGCATCAGAGATTTATTTATCTTTTGTGACTGACGTCATGAGCATAAAATATTTTCAGCACATCATTGTTATATTATACCTGTGTTCATAATGTTTGCGAGTACATTCAAAGTACTCACTGGCTTGTCCCTGGCTATTGTCTTGGCCAGATTTTCTTGCACGAAGAGGAGCGACGCGATGACAGCCCTGGAACCTAAGTAATGGAGATAGCAGCCTCGCGAAGATAGGAGTTAACCTGGTCAGCTGTTCCCGTGGGAAATGGAGTCCCATAGACACTGATGTTTCACAACCCGCTTCCGCCATCAACCACTAGAAACCATTTGTTGTACTCACAGGCCAGAATGGCCTTGTACTACATATTTTGTTTTCTGCTTGGAATTTCTGTATCAAGTTGGAGCCTCATCATCTAACAGTAATCCTGGGGCTGATGAGCACGACGGTCTTTTCTGGAAATTTATTACCCGGAAAACCGGTCGTGACAGACTTGGTATCTGTCACGACCGGTTTTTCCGGGTAATAAATTTCCAGAAAAGACCGTCGTGCTCATCAGCCCC
>NW_025308813.1:0-681 GCF_018294505.1 Triticum aestivum
TTTCAATCCTTTCTGACTTCATTTGTTATTTTTCATGCATTTACTAATTATTTTGAGCTATAAGACCCTAAAATTGAAAAGCATTTCAAATGAACACTGAAAAGGTTGAAAGTTGGCATGGTATCATCATTTCATCCACATAGCATGTGCAAGAAAGTTGAGAGGGTTACGGCAAAAACTAGATGCACTTCGTGTACAAAACGGATAATCTCTTTCGAAGTATCAGGATTTCATACGGAAACTCGTCTGTTACATAGGGATTTCATTTTTGAAAACTTATTTGAACTCCTGACTTATTGTGTGTTCAAAATGCACCATTCAAAGCCACATCATCAATTTTCAATCCTTTCTGACTTCATTTGTTATTTTTCATGCATTTACTAATTATTTTGAGCTATAAGACCCTAAAATTGAAAAGCATTTCAAAATGAACTCTGAAATGGTTGAAAGTTGGCATGGTATCATCATTTCATCCACAGAGCATGTGCAAGAAAGTTGAGAGGGTCCCGGAAAAAGGTGGATGCACTTCGTGTACAAAACGGACAATCTCTTTCAAAGTTTCAGGATTTCATACAGAAAACCGTCTGTTACAAAGGGATTTCATTTTTTAAAACTTATTTGAACTCCTGAATTTTTGTGTGTTCAAAATGCACCATTCAAAGCCATATCATCAATTTTCAA
>NW_025308814.1:0-681 GCF_018294505.1 Triticum aestivum
AAATGATGATACCATGCCAAGTTTCGCCATTTTCAGAGTTCATTTTGTAGTGATTTTCAATTTCACGGTTATTTAGCTCTCTAAACAAATCAGTTAATGACTGAAAATAGCAACTGATGTCAGAAAGTTTTGAAAATTGATGACGTCGCTTTGAATGGTGTGTACGGAACGCAAAAAAAGTCTGGAGTTGTAATAAGTTAAAACAATGAAGTGCCCATGTAACAGATGAGTTCTCGTCAGAAACCCTGATACTTCGAAAGAGATTGTCCAGTTTGTACACGAAGTGCGTCCAGTTTTTGCCGTAACCCTCTCTACTCTTTCGCATATGCTATGTGGGTGAAATGATGATACCATGCCAAGTTTCGACATTTTCAGAGTTCATTTTGTAGTGATTTTCAAATTCAGGGTCATTTAGCTCTCTAAACAAATCGGTAAATGACTGAAAATAGCAAATGATGTCAGAAAGTGTTGAAAATTGATGACGTCGCTTTGAATGGTGCGTACGGAACGCAAAAGTCCGGAGTTGTAATAAGTTTAAAAAAATGAAGTGCCAGTGTAACAGATGAGTTCTCGTCCAAAACCCTGATACTCCGAAAGAGATTGTCCAGTTTGTACACGAAGTGCGTCCAGTTTTTGCCGTAACCCTCTCTACTCTTTTGCACATGCTATGTGGGTGAAATG
>NW_025308815.1:0-681 GCF_018294505.1 Triticum aestivum
TGGGAAGTCCTCGTGTTGCATTCCCTTTTTAATTTTTTTCGCGCCGCTTGCAAAACAAAACACACGTGTAAGTAATATATTTACCGTGTTTTATTATTTTGCACGAGTGCGGTAAGTCATAGCTGGGTGCTCACGATTCACGGGTCCAGCGTCGGCGTTGTGGCGCGGCAAGCGTGCACTGGTGCGGTTGAGAGGGAGGGGTGGAAACCGCGTTAAACTCGTCTCCGTAGTATAGAGGGAGCGGCCAAAGCAATGTGCAATCGTCTTTGTAGTGGAGCTGGGAGGGGCAAGGATAAGGGACGAAGACCGGGGTAACATGTCGGATGCGATCATACCAGCACTAAAGCACCGGATCCCATCAGAACTCCGATGTTAAGCGTGCTTGGGCGAGAGTAGTACTAGGATGGGTGACCTCCTGGGAAGTCCTCGTGTTGCATTCCCTTTTTAATTTTTTTCGCGCCGCTTGCAAAACAAAACGCACGTGTAAGTAATATATTTACCGTGTTTTATTATTTTGCACGAGTGCGGTAAGTCATAGCTGGGTGCTCACGATTCACGGGTCCAGCGTCGGTGTTGTGGCGCGGCAAGCGTGCACTGGTGCGGTTGAGAGGGAGGGGTGGAAACCGCGTTAAACTCGTCTCCGTAGTTGAGAGGGAGCGGCCAAAGCAATGTACAATCGTC
>NW_025308816.1:0-681 GCF_018294505.1 Triticum aestivum
GGTGGGTGTCTCGGTCACGAGGAGTGGGGGTTCGTGCGGGAGGAGTGGGGGGTTCGTGCGGGGCAACGGGGATGATCCCGATCCAGATCTGGATCGATGGGGGAAGTGGGGGGGTTGCCCTAGGGTTCGAATCGGGGTGGGGGATAAGGAGGAGGGGAGTGGGGCGCCGGCTGGGCCGGCCTGGTTAGCCCAATGGCCAGCTGGGCTGAGGCCCAGCAGGGGGGGTGTTTCTTTTCCCTTTTTTGTTTGTTCTGTTTTTTTTAATATTCTATTACTTTTCTGTTTTCTTTTATTTTTGTTTTATAAAATCTAAAAGCGACAACTAATTTGGTGTTATTAAATAGGTCACAACCCCAAATATTTTGGCACTTTAAATAAAGTATTTTTGCATTTGCTTATTATTTTAAAAGCATTTTTAATAATTGTTTTATCGCCGTTTTAGTTTATTTAGTGCATTTAAGTATTTTATTCAAAGATGATTTCTTCACCAACATTTATTATGGACTATTTGACACATTAGGAACAACTTAGTTTTGACTTTTGAAAACTTTAATTGTTTTGACTTTAATTCAAGTCTGAATTTGGATCGGTTCTGAACTAACGCGAGATTATCAACAATATTCGAGGTGACGTGGCATCATTACTAGAGGGTTACTATAGCGTAACTATCCGGGCGTCACA
>NW_025308817.1:0-681 GCF_018294505.1 Triticum aestivum
GTGGAAAAAATCATCTTTGTTCAAAAAATGGCTTAAGTTACCAAATGGTCCCTTCGGAATGCGGTGATTTTATCGACCACCTCCAAATCACCTCAATTTTGGCACACATGATCTCTTGCACAAACAAAGCTAGGTTTCCAAGGTTTTATATTTTTGTTGCAATTTTTTGAATTTATACTGCCCTCTAGACTGACTGATCAAAACATCGGTCTATACCTCAAGGGGGCATTGTAAAATATATTTTTTCAAAATTTTCTTTGATGGACATGTTTGGCACATGTGGGCCACCGTGTCATGGAGAAATTGGGTGATTTGGAGGTGGTGGAAAAAATCACCTTTGTTCAAAAAATGGCTTAAGTTAGACCAAATGGTCCCTCCGGAATGCGGTGATTTTTTCGACCACCTCCAAATCACGTCAATTTTGGCACACATGATCTCTTGCACAAACAAAGCTAAGTTTCCAAGGTTTTATATTTTTTTGAATTTTTTTGAATTTATACTGCCCTCTAGACTGACTGATCAAAACATCGGTCTATACCTCAAGGGGGCATTGTAAAATATATTTTTTCCAAATTTTATTTCATGGACATGCTTGGCACATGTGGGTCACCGTGTCATAGAGAAATTGGGTGATTTGGAGGTGGTGGAAAAATCACCTTTGTTCAAAAAATGGCTTAAGTT
>NW_025308818.1:0-681 GCF_018294505.1 Triticum aestivum
GCTATAAGACCCTAAAATTGAAAAGCATTTCAAATGAAATCTGAAAAGGTTGAAAGTTGGCATGGTATCATCATTTCATGCACATAGCATGTACAAGAAAGTTGAGAGGGTTACGGCAAAAACTGGATGCACTTCGTGTACAAAACGGACAATCTCTTTCAAAGTATCAGGATTTCATACGGAAACTCGTCTGTTACAAAGGGATTTCATTTTTTAAAACTTATTTGAACTCCTGACTTTTTGTGTGTTCAAAATGCACCATTCAAAGACACATCATCATTTTTCAATCCTTTCTGACTTCATTTGTTATTTTTCATGCATTTACTAATTATTTTGAGCTATAAGACCCTAAAATTGAAAAGCATTTCAAGTGAACTCTGAAAAGCTTGAACGTTGGCATGGTATCATCATTTCATCCACATAGCATGTGCAAAAAAGTTGAGAGGGTTAAGACAAAAACTGGATGCACTTCGTGTACAAAATGGCCAATCTCTTTCAAAGTATCAGGATTTCATACGAAAACTTGTCTGTTACAAAGGGATTTCATTTTTTCAAACTTATTTGAACTCCTGACTTTTTGTGTGTTCAAAATGCACCATTCAAAGCCACATCATCATTTTTCAATCCTTTCTGACTTCATTTGTTATTTTCATGCATTTACTAATTATTTTGAGCTATAAG
>NW_025308819.1:0-681 GCF_018294505.1 Triticum aestivum
ATGTCGGTGGAGCAACAGGGGGCCCACGAGGGTGGGGGCGCGCCTGGTAGGGTAGGGCGCTCCCCCTACCTCGTGGCCTCCTGTTACTTGCCTTGACATAGGGTCCAAGTCTCCTGAGTTTATTCGATGAAAAAATCACGTTCCCGAAGGTGTCATTCCGTTTGGACTCCGTTTGATATTCCTTTTCTTCGAAACCCTAAAACAGGCAAAAAAATTAGCAATTCTGGGCTGGGCCTCCGGTTAATAGGTTATTCCCGAAAATAAGAGTGCTCCACGATACCACATAATGGAACTCAGTTGTAAGGATTTATAGAAATAGAAGAAGAAAGTTGTCAATATTCAATATTTGTATCTAGCTCGAGAAGGCCAACAAATTGCTCATGTTTTAGAAATCGGTTGTCATGTAAGTCAGGGAAGTAGGATAGGGAGGTGTTAGGAAATGTGTGAAAACAATTCCCATATTGTTGATGCTGGCAGAAGACATGGGGATGCATTGACATCGGCAATCAAAAGAAATTTCCTATGTAATCAACCTCTAGAATTGCACGAGCAACACCCTGGTCCATGACATGAGTAAGACCAAATGATCCCATGAAGTAATTACCATACAAAACAGCCAAAAGTTGCGCCCTCTACTCGGAAGCCAGCCAGCGGTATTACTCACATGACTTCTATCTGGCC
>NW_025308820.1:0-681 GCF_018294505.1 Triticum aestivum
TGAAGATGAGGCCACTTGGGAACGAGAGGATCGTCTGCGCGAAGAATACCCCGCACTGTTTCCTTCTACCTCCTAAATCTCGGGACGAGATTTCTTGTAGTGGAGGAGATTTGTAACACCCTGAGAATCATGCTACAGTAACCCCCTGTGATTAAGCTAATCATGTTGCTAAACAGGGCTTGATCACATTTGAATCACCTTCCTTTCAAACTCCTAGCTCAAACTTCAAATATAATTAAAGTGAAAAATAAAAGTTTTCAAAAACTCAAACAAAAATGTTCTGTGGGTGCTAAATAATACACTGGCAATTATGGTGGAGAAAACTCCTTTTTATAAAATGCCTAAATACTTTAAATGAAATAAAACAGAAAAGGAAATAAACAAATAAAAAGAAAACAGAAAACAGAAACAGTCAGAGAAAAGAAAAAAAAGGGGGAGCAGGCCTTCCCCCCCCCACTGGACCCGTGGCCCATCTGCACCGAACCCCCCCGGCCCGGCCCAAACTGGGCCGCACCCCCGCGCCCCCGGCCCAGCCCACCTCCTCCCTCGCCCCTTCCCTGTTCCCCCGACCCGGTCGGAACAGGGGCGCGCTGCCGCCCGACCCCCTCGCCGGCACCGACGCCGGAGGGGATAAGGTCGCCAGCTCCCCCGCCTCCTCGGGCCTCTCTCCCACTCACCCCC
>NW_025308821.1:0-681 GCF_018294505.1 Triticum aestivum
AATCTAAAAAATCTAACAAAATTAACTACACATCTAAATTAACTACTACTAACGTCAAATTAAATTAATTTCTCACGGCGACAGCGAGGTGCGGCGCGGGGCGGGGCGGGCGGCGCGGGACGAGGCGGCGCGTGGTGGGGCGGCGCGGGGCGAGGGCTGGCTCGGGCAGCCTGCCGGCGTCGTGGATGGATTCGCCGCCGTCGGGGGAGAGCAGGAGAAGAGATTGAAGTGGGGATGGGCGGTTCTGAAATTTTCCTAAGTGCTACTTATATAGCAAAGGCATTGGTTCCGGTTCGTGGCACAAACCGGGACTAATGCCCCCGTTTAGTCCCGGTTGGGGCTACCAACCGGGACCAAAGGCCTCTTTTCAGCAGCCCAAAGGGCGGGAAACACAGACCTTTGGTCCCGATTGGTGGCACCAACCGGGACTAAAGGTGGGTCATTGGACCCGATTGGTGCTACCAACAGGTACCAATGCACCCGTCTAATTACTTATTTATTTTCTTTTATGATAATTCTTGTTGCTATTAAAGTTTGTAACAAAATTCTAATTACTAATTTATTTTCTTTTATGATAATTCTTTTTGCTTTTAATGTTTTGAATAGAATTCTAATTACTTATTTATTTTCTTTCGTGATAATTCTTTTTGCTATTAAAGTTTGTAACAAAATTCTAATTAC
>NW_025308822.1:0-681 GCF_018294505.1 Triticum aestivum
AATATTTCCGGTGTTTCGCGTTTTCGGACAGATGGACCGGAGGGGAAAAGTTGCGAGTTCGATAGGTTAGGGGTGTGTGGCGGACGAACGGACTGCGTATCCGAAATCGTCTCGTCGTTCTGAGCAACTTTCATGTTGAAAATAATTTAATCCGAGTTACGGATTAAAAGATATGATTTTCCAAAGATTTTATTAATTTCTGGAATTTAATTAATTATTTTATTTAATTCGAAAATGGATTTATGACATCAGCATGAGGTCATGCTGATGTCAGCAGTCAACAGGGTTGACTGGTCAACCTGACCAGTGGGCCCCACTGGTCAGTGACACATTTTTAATTAAACATTTTAATTAACCTAATTAGTGTTAATAGGGGGTGGGCCCCACTGTCATACTCTGTTAGCTAATTAACAGTAGTTAATTAGGTTAATCAGTCATTAGATTAATCAATCTTAATTAGCTAAGTTAACCAGAATTAATTAAGTTAATTAATTAGTTAATTAATTAATTATTTTTATTATTTATTATTGATTTATTTTTTTATATATTTTTTTTAACTCTTTTTTTTTTACAGACTCGTTCTCTGGGGGCGTGGGGCCCCTGTGGTCAGTGGCCCATGAGGCTAAACGGGCGCGCAGACGCGGGCGCTCGCCCGAACGGGGCGCGGGCAAGGCCGTGGCC
>NW_025308823.1:0-681 GCF_018294505.1 Triticum aestivum
CCCACTGTCACATCCCTAGCTTCTGGTAATGCACTAGGCTAGACCTCTTGTGAGCATCATGTTTTATTTCAAATAAAATTTGAACTGAGGAATTCAGAAGCCTCAAAACTTAAATAAAAGAGGGGCAAGAAACCCTAAAATTGCAATCAGTAAATCCAAAATGCCCTAGAAATAGCTCTGACAATTTTGGCAAGAGTTATATATCAAACCAAAATTTTGGGACATTTCTAAGGAATTATTGGGCTCTGATTTTAAATCAATATTTTATTTGAATTTGGAGTTATATTCATAATATATAATGAATATATTTTCAAATGACCTGAGATATTTTTATTATGTGTGGAGAAGTCCATTAGGTGACTTAAAAATATCCAGGGAAGTTTAGGCACTGTTTTCAAATTCTGTTTGAATTAAAATTCAGTGCCAATTAAATAAAATAGAACAAAAATAGAAAACAGTAAATAAAAAAGAGAGAGAGAGAGAGAGAAGCCCAGCTTACCTGGCGCCACGAACCGGCCCAGCTTTGCCCCCCCCATCGCTGGCCCAGCTGGTGGCCCAGCCCACCACCGCAAACCCCCTCGCCGCTCGTCGTCTTCCTCTGCCAGTAGGCAGAGGCGAGGCGTGGCGCGCGCCCGAGAGCCCCGACGCCACCTCCTGCTTCGCCGTGGCAGCCTCCCCGAC
>NW_025308824.1:0-681 GCF_018294505.1 Triticum aestivum
ACGAAGTGCGTCCAGTTTTCGCCGTGACCCTCTCTACTCTTTTGCACATGCTATGCGGGTGAAATAATGATACCATGCCAAGTTCCAACATTTTCAGAGTTCATTTTGTAGTGATTTTCAATTTCACGGTCATTTAGCTCTCTAAACAAATCGGTAAATGACTGAAAAATAGCAAATGATGGCACAACATGATGGAAATTGATGACGTCGCTTTCAATGCTGCATACTGAACGAAAAATAGTCTGGAGATCAAATAAGTTTAAAAAACATTGAAGTGCCCGTGTAACTAATGAGTTCTCGTCCGAAACCCTGATACTCCGAAAGAGATTGTCCAGTTTGTACACGAAGTGCGTCCAATTTTCGCTATGACCCTCTCTACTCTTTTGCACGTGCTATGCGGGTGAAATGATGATACCATGCCAAGTTCCAACAATTTCAGAGTACATTTTGTAGTAATTTTCAATTTCACGGTCATTTAGCTCTCTAAACAAATCGGTAAATGACTGAAAAACAGCAAATGACGTCAGAACGTGTTGGAAATTGATGATGTCGCTTTGAATGCTGCATACTGAACGCAAAAAGTGTCTGGAGTTCAAATAAGTTTAAAAAACATTGAAGTGCCCGTGTAACAGATGAGTTCTCGTCCGAAACCCTGATACTCCGAAAGAGATTGTCCAGTTT
>NW_025308825.1:0-681 GCF_018294505.1 Triticum aestivum
AATAATGCAGAAAGTTTATAATTTTTCTGACCTAAAAGATAGAAGAAATCACTAAAAAACTGTAAGTATTTTGTTCTATAATATTTGTTATGACTAACTAAAATTACCAAATTGAGTATAATGATAAAACACAGTAATATTAAATAGCAGGAAAAAGAATGACTCAAAAATCAATTTTTATAGTAAAGTTATTCATAAACTAGTGATTCACACAAATTTTAAAAAATTCAAATTTAAACTATTCAATTTTAAAACTAATGGCACTAATAGAAATTTTATAATTTTTGTGACCTAAAAGAAAAAAATCACTAAAAACTATAAGTATTTAGTTCTAAGTAGAAATGAAAAAACAAATAGTAAAAAAAGATGTCACCTACTGGGCCACCACGGCCTGAATACGACTAGAAGCCCATCCATGGGCCAGGATTCAGGCCCGCAGAAGGCCCAGCAGGCCCACAGGCATAGCGGTGTGAGATTAGGCCCAAAGGCCTGCAGTTCTGAGGAGCTCAATGGAGAGGGCGGGGCAGAGCTTATAAACAGGTGCGACCGCTCCTCGGCTAGCGAGGTGGGACTAAACATCCCACCGCACCGCGGCTTTGGCAGGCGCAGGCCTTTGGTCCCGGTTGATGGCACCAACCGGGACTAAAGGGGGCATTGGTCACGATTCGTGGCACAAACCGT
>NW_025308826.1:0-681 GCF_018294505.1 Triticum aestivum
CTAGTTTTGAAAAAAATTGATTTTTTTTTATTTTTTATTAAAAAACTTAGTAATGGCGCACAAGTGGAAAATGCGCCATTACTAGTTAAAACTAGTAATGGCGCACCGAGACAAACGGTTAAAAAACTGGAGTTAAAACAGTACCAAAAATTGAAAAAAATTCAAAAAAACGTAATTCCGCGATTTAGTAAATTTGAAACTACTCTTAAACTGTAATGAATTAGAAAAAAAATAATAGATATGAAAAAGATGTGCCTCAATGATATCTTTCCAAAGGCGTATCATTTACTTTATTCCGATGAGCGGTTTAAAAAACATCACGAAAATACACTCGCTGCCACTCGTCATCCGCTACACCGTTTTTGAAAGTGCTCTTAAACCACGAGGAATCTCGAAAAGTTTTCAACATGGAGAAGTTGCGCCTAATCCATAGCTTTCCAATGGTATATTATAAGTGTCGTTCTGATAAGCGGTTAAACAATTAGAGCGAAAACAGTACCAAAAAATAACGCTTGCAGTTTTTTGCGACAGGAAGTTCACTCGCGTGAGTACTGCAGCACACTTGGTTCAAACAATGACGTGCACTTGCGTTGAGTGTGCAGTGGGGAAATGTTATCAGAATAGTTATAAGTGCGTTCCAAGTGTGCTGCAGTACTCACGCAACTAATTCTGATAACACTT
>NW_025308827.1:0-681 GCF_018294505.1 Triticum aestivum
TTCGTGGTATTTTTATGTCTGTTCTCCGTCAAACTCCTGCCTGCTAAACAGTGCCTCATATGGTGGCAATGTGGATGATTTCGGTTCGGGAGTTGGAACAAGCGAGGGAGGTGGATTCGGTGGCGCCGATGAACTTCAATTCGGTGGAGGTGGACTCCATGGCGCGGAGTGAAGATCGACCCTCAAGATGATGTCGGACATGGGCGCAAACCTTTTGCATGCCCTCTTTTGCGTTATAAACTTCCCTTTTATTTGCGCGCAAACTATTTATGTCGTTTGAATTTGAACTTGTTTGCCAAACCCTATGTCAAATGCGAGATTTGCAATTTTACGTTTGCGGGTCTTCGCGGTGGTGCCCGAGTAGAACCCGCAGAAGCCGACCCGTAAAAAAGCATATTCAACGAATATACTTTTTTACGGATCCGTTTGGGGGGTATGCATCTGTGCCAGCCCGCGCCAGCCCGCAAAAGTGGTTTTGCGCGAAATGTAAACGAGTTTTGCGGGCCGGCGGGATGCGGGGTCTGCTAGAGTTGATCTAAGGGCCTGAGGCTGAGAGAACCCTCCGCTCTTTTTTTCCTTCGACTGTTTCTTTTTTATCGTTAGCTAGTCCGACGTGGATGCAGCCAATGAGCGCCCATGATGCACACGTTAATGTTTTGGATGTAGAAAATGGTTTTTTTT
>NW_025308829.1:0-681 GCF_018294505.1 Triticum aestivum
CCCCCGGATAAAAGCCAAAACGACGGCGCAGACGCCACTCCAAGTCCAGCAACAGTAAAAATAGCGATAACAGCGCTAGAAAGATCGACACCCCAGTCAACTCCAAAGGAAACAACGACCATATGGACCCAACAACGGAGCAGGATGAGCCAGGTCACGCCGAACACTGCTCGGAGCAGACGCCCGATCACAATGATCCCGAGGGACGAACTCATCAAACCGCCCCGGGACAAGATCACAGTTTGGATGACGATGCATTCATCATCCCGGAAACACGCTTGAAATGAGATAACCTCCACAGGAGGCTTATGGCCATTGCGAGAAGTCTAAAGAAGCAGAAGCAAAGGCTTAAGTACGCACAGGAAACGCTCAATCGCAGATGGAATAAAGTGCTAGACACTAAAGAAAAGTACGGCGATGATTGCCACACAAAGAGCTATCCAAAACGCAAGCTGCTGCCAGAATTCGATGACGAGGCCGTTCTGCCGAAGAACAATACGGCCAGGAGGCTGGACAAACCACTTCGTAACCGCAATAGAGCAGCTACCGACGTTGCACACAATTTATGTGAGCTCCTGGATAAAAAGGCCGGCGCGGCCAGGTCCATCTACAAATCTAAAGGACACGCCCCGGCGCAGGACTTTAGTCACCAAAACGATCAGACCGATCGGATACCAGTTC
>NW_025308830.1:0-681 GCF_018294505.1 Triticum aestivum
GTGCAGTGTCCTTGTATCCTCTTTGGTGCAAAGGGGGCAAGCATAGGCGCGGAGTACCGAGGCATCAGGAAAAGTTACCATTTCGGTGCAACGAGACTAAGACCAACAGAGCGACAGGATAAAGGTCACCGTGGAGCCCAAGACGACGTCATCGCCAGTGCCTTTGGCAACCGAAGACGGACTTTAGTCAGGATAACTTGTACTAGATGTTCCCCTTCAAAATGGCCATTGTTGGCGCCCTTCCCGCTCAAGATTTGGGAAGAGGGCCTGGGCCTCTATAAATAGGGATAGCCACCATAGTAGGGGAGGATCTATCGGAGAGTTCTCATCAGATCTAGAGGCGATCAAACTCACCCAAGTAGTTCACCGCACCAGCCCAAGAACACCTCTCGCGAGGTTGTTCTTCCCCTTGTACTATTCATCATCAGCCCCTGAGGTAATCCACCACACCACACACTGGAGTAGGTTATTACACCACAACGGTGGCCTGAACCAGTATAAATCTCATGTCCCTTGTGCTGTTCATCATTTAGTTTAGATTCTTAGTGAGGCGTTCGGACGTGGATCGGTAGGGGGAAGATCTTTGCGCGCACCCCAGAGTCCGAACCTTAAGGGTTTTGCCGGAACCCCACATCCGACATTTGGCGCACCAGGTAGGGGTGCACCTGAATCTTTCTTACG
>NW_025308831.1:0-681 GCF_018294505.1 Triticum aestivum
TTGGCATGCGGACAGGGAGGAGAAGACGCGAGAAGATGACGGAAATGATCCGGAGATAAATAAAAAAGACAAGATGCTGAGTCACCCTAAGGATGCGAGCCAGTGGCAAGCGTTGAACTTCGAACACCCAGAATTTGGGGACGATCCAAGGAACATTGTGCTGGGCGCGAGCACCGATGGAGTCAATCCGTTTGGCAACTAGAGAAGCACACATAGCACCTAGCCTGTGTTTGTGTGGATGTACAACCTTCCCCTTGGTTGTGCATGAAGAGGAAGTACATTCAGATGAGTATGCTAATTGAAGGATCGAAACAACTAGGGAACGACATCAATCTGTATCTGGGGCTGCTGAAAGAGGAGCTAGACACGCTGTGGAAAACGCCAACCAATACGTGGGATGCCGTAGAGAAAGAATATTTCCCTATGAGAGCCGCACTGCTCACGACGGTGCACGACTATCTCGTTTACGAATATGTCGTGGGGCAGGTGGTCCACGGATTTTCTGGATGCGTCAGGTGCATGGATGACACAATGTATCGCCAGCTAGATAGAGATCTCGGGTCTTCGAAAACCGTGTTCATGGGACATCGAAGGTGGCTTCGCGACGATGACCCATGGAGAAAACGCAAGGATCTGTCTGATGGTGAAACCGAACCCCGATGACGCCCGCATACGAGGAGC
>NW_025308832.1:0-681 GCF_018294505.1 Triticum aestivum
CCCTCTCAACTTTCTTGCACATGCTATGTGGATGAAAGGATGATACCATGCCAACTTTCAACCTTTTCAGAGTTCATTTGAAATGCTTTTCAATTTTTGGGTCTTATAGCTCAAAATAATTAGATAATGCATGAAAAATAACAAATGAAGTCAGAAAGGATTGAAAAATTATGATGTGGCTTTGAATGGTGCATTTTGAACACACAAAAAGTCAGGAGTTCAAATAAGTTTTAAAAAATGAAATCCCTTTGTAACAGACGAGTTTCCGTATGAAATCCTGATACTTTGAAAGAGTTTGTCCGTTTTGTACACGAAGTGCATCCAGTTTTTGCCGTAACCCTCTCAACTTTCTTGCACATGCTATGTGGATTAAATGATGATACCATGCCACCTTTCAACCTTTTTAGTGCTCATTTGAAATGCTTTTCAATTTTAGGGTCTTATAGCTCAAAATAATTAGTAAATGCATGAAAAATAACAAATGAAGTCAGAAAGGATTGAAAAATGATGATGTGGCTTTGAATGGTGCATTTTGATTAGACAAAAAGTCAGGAGTTCAAATAAGTTTAAAAAAATGAAATCCCTTTGTAACAGACGAGTTTCCGTATGAAATCCTGATACTTTGAAAGAGTTTGTCCGTTTTGTACACGAAGTGCATCCAGTTTTTGCCGTAACCCTCTC
>NW_025308833.1:0-681 GCF_018294505.1 Triticum aestivum
TATATATATACTTTTCTGCAAAACTACTAATGGCGCACCACCTGCAGGTGCGCCATTAGTAACCAGGGTTACTAATGGCGCATTTGCTGGTGGTGCGCCATTAGTAACCTGGGACCCCAACAAGATATTTTGGACAGCCACATACCTACCCACTCACTTTCTCCACTTCATTCTCTCCACCTCCTTCTCCAAGCTTTCGGCTGCCTCCTCCTCCTCACCTCATTTCCACCATAGATTCATCAAAATTAAGTGGTGAAATTACCTTTTTTTGATAGGTAAGTAAGGGGAAAGCTATTTTCATGATTTAGATCTACTTTTTTTCTCCCTAGCTCGCTCCAACAACGTGCACATGCACTTTTTGTGGCCTAGCTAGATCTTCTATATTTGTGGTGTTGCATGTGTTTGTGGTGTTGCATATATGTTTGTGTTTGCAGGTACCGGTATTTGAAATGCGATAGTTGCCAATATTTTGCCGGAATGTTGATTCATTTCCGTTTCGGCAAGAATTTTGGCACTGTGCATTCTTTTTGGTCCTATTTTTAGGGAAGGTCATGCCAAATTTTTTCTTGGTTCTAAAATATCGTTTTGCTCTACCCCGCAGGCGACCATGGTTCGCACGATGACCGAAGGCATCGTGAATAGGTTTTTGAGCTTGGCGAAGGCCGAGATGCTTCAAAAGAA
>NW_025308834.1:0-681 GCF_018294505.1 Triticum aestivum
AAAAAGTCAGGAGTTCAAATAAGTTTTAAAAAATGAAATGCATTTGGAACAGACGAGTTTCCGTATGAAATCCTGATACTTTGAAAGAGATTGTCCGTTTTGTACACGAAGTGCATCCAGTATTTGTCCGGACCCTCTCAACTTTCTTGCACATTCTATGTGGATGAAATGATGATACCATGCCAACTTTCAACCTTTTCAGAGTTCATTTGAAATGCTTTTCAATTTTAGGGTCTTATAGCTCAAAATAATCAGTAAATGCATGAAAAATAACAAATGAAGTCAGAAAGGATTGAAAATAGATGATGTGGCTTTGAATGGTGCATTTTGAACACACAAAAATTCAGGAGTTCAAATAAGTTTTAAAAATGAAATCCCTTTGTAACAGACAAGTTTCCGTATGAAATCCTGATACTTTCAAAGAGATTGTCCGTTTTGTACACGAAGTGCACATAGTTTTTGCCGGGACCCTCTCAACTTTCTTGCACATGCTATGTGGATGAAATGATGATACCATGGCCACTGTCAACCTTTTCAAAGTTCATTTCAAATGCTTTTTAATTTTAGGGTCTTATAGCTCAAAATAATTAGTAAATGCATGAAAAATAACAAATGAAGTCAGAAAAGATTGAAAAATGATGATGTGGCTTTGAATGGTGCATTCTGAACACACAAAAAGTC
>NW_025308835.1:0-681 GCF_018294505.1 Triticum aestivum
AAAAAAATCTGTAACATGAGCTTTGTTGCAAATTTTTTTTTACAACACGGTCTCTGTTGCAAAAAGGTAATGGAGAAAAAATTGCAACATGATATTTGTTGCAAAAAATTCCGCAACACCACCCTTGTTGCAGAGGGCCTTCCGCAACACCACTCTTGTTGCAAAGGGTGGTTGTTCACGTGGATAGACCAGATGACCATTAGCGTGTCCATCCAATGGCCGGAGAGGTGGTGGATCTTTTCTTATTATCCACCGGCCGATGCCTAGCGCTCCCCTAAACAATAACTAACAATAGGTGTGTTGGGAAGCGCCCTGGTAATACACAGAGGAGGTTGTGTGAAAAAACAAGTGGACGATGTGCAGCTGGGGCGTAAGACCACATCATCAGAGATGGACGACATCCAATTCGTTCAGATCTGTTGCGAAAAAAGTGTGGTTTCACAGTTAACCCTTTCAGTTATTAAATATCTATGAAATAAGTTTTGAATTATTCTTTTGATGTACACTTATTGGTTAGAAAGATCACCTAAAAGTACATGTGTGCCTTATAAACTGAGAGAAAACCATTGCTCGTTTACAAAACACTAGACCATAAAAGCGCGCGTTGCCGCGCCCGTCCATTGTATAATAATAATAATAATAATAATAATAATAATAATAATAATAATAATAATAATAATA
>NW_025308836.1:0-681 GCF_018294505.1 Triticum aestivum
CATAAACTGGATGCACTTCGTGTACAAAACGAACAATCTCTTTCAAAGTATCAGGATTTCATCCGGAAACTCGTCTGTTACAAAGGGATTTCATTTTTTGAAACTTATTTGAACTCCTGACTTTTTGTGTGTTCAAAATGCACCATTCAAAGCCACATCATCATTTGTCAATCCTTTCTGACTTCATTTGTCATTTTTCATGCATTTACTAATTATTTTGAGCTATAAGACCCTAA
The DNA here is from genome assembly GCF_018294505.1 of Triticum aestivum. NCBI lineage: Eukaryota > Viridiplantae > Streptophyta > Magnoliopsida > Poales > Poaceae > Triticum > Triticum aestivum. Next base: position 237 of record NW_025308836.1, read on the forward strand.
AATTGAAAATCATTTCAAATGAACTCTGAAAAGGTTGAAAGTTCGCATGATATCATCATTTCATCCACATAGCATGTGCAAGAAAGTTGAGAGGGTTACGACATAAACTTGATGCACTTCGTGTACAAAACGGACAATCTCTTCCAAAGTATTAGGATTTCATCCGGAAACTCGTCTCTAACAAAGGGATTTCATTTTTTGAAACTTATTTGAACTCCTGACTTTTTGTGTGTTCAAAATGCACCATTCAAAGCCACATCATCATTTGTCAATCCTTTCTGACTTCATTTGTTATTTTTCGTGCATTTACTAATTATTTTGAGCTATAAGACCCTAAAATTGAAAAGCATTTCAAATGAACTATGAAAAGGTTGAAAGTTGGCATGATATCACCATTTCATCCACATAGCATGTGCAAGAAAGTTGAGAGGGTTACGGCAAAAAC
>NW_025308837.1:0-681 GCF_018294505.1 Triticum aestivum
GACTAGTTCTTGTGTAGTTGCACTCGATTTTTTCCATTCTACTTCACTAAACATCTCCATATGAGATCCAATTACTTGTAGGGAATTGCAAGAGACCTCGGTTATGAGGATGCACTAGGTCCATAGCTGGGACTTTGTGTATGTTCTCGAAATGCGTTTGTCGGGTGCTCATTAAGAAAGTTTCTATACAACTTTCTGAACGAACTCCTTAAGAAAAGTTCTCCAAAAGTTCCCTATGAAATAATCCTTTGAAGCATCTGGTCATCACGAACGTTTTGACTACTTGTGAAGCCAAAACGGACTCCGTATCAGGCAGATATCTACGTTTCAGTTAACACTGCGCAAAACTGATTCCGAACGACAGTTACAGACTAGTTCTTGTGTAGTTGCACTCGATTTTTTCCATTCTACTTCACTAAACATCTCCATATGAGATCCAATTACTTGTAGGAAAATGCAAGAGACCTCGGTTATGAGGATGCACTCGGTGCATAGCTGGGACTTTGTGTATATTCTCGAAATGCGTTTGTCGAGTGCTCATTAAGAAAGTTTCTATACAAGTTTCTGAACGAACTCCTTAAGAAATGTTCACCAAAAGTTCCCTATGAAAGAATCCTTTGAAGCATCTATTCGTCACAAACGTTTTGACTACTTGTGGAGCCAAAACGGACTCCGTATGAG
>NW_025308838.1:0-681 GCF_018294505.1 Triticum aestivum
TGGGCCTGAGCCGGACATTTGCACCAACCTCGTCGAAACGGCTCAGCGTGCGAGATCTACCCAGGTTAAACCGGCCGTGAAGCGTGCCTTCGTGGGAGTCGTCCACGGAGGAGAGCATGGGGACGAGTCAGAATATGGTAGCGAGACCGTCGTCTATTCTAGCGACGAGTCCTCGACCGGGGAGACCGAATCATTGTACCAGTTGCAAGACGACCAGATTTGGGGCTGTTCCGATGGCGACAGTATTCCGGACCCCCCTGAGCAGATCAACCGGGTTGGAATATTCATGGCCGGTACGCAGGCGGCGAATCACTCCTCGACCGCAGCAGCAATGTTCTCCGGATCAGCAGCGGCAGGCGCAGCAGGGGCAGGAGGCCTTATGCGCCCACCGGTTCAAGTTCTGTCTGACTTGTTTGATGCACTAGCTGTACTTATGGCAGAGGCCAATCTGGCGGATCAAGAGGCCCATGATGCAGAGGTTGCAAAGGTGAGAGAGCAGATCGCACAGGCCAAAGCCGACCTGGCAGCAGAGAAGGACAGGATGGCCACAGAGCAGGCCGCTTTGGACGCCCAGGCCTATAAGCTCATGCTCGACCAGAACGCATCACAGGAGGTCTTGAAGCAGAAGCACAGATCACGCCTGCTGTTAGGGTTCGACCCTCGAAATCTCTTTCACACTCC
>NW_025308839.1:0-681 GCF_018294505.1 Triticum aestivum
CCAACAGCTCCTTGATGCGGCCGCCGAGCAGCAAGAGGCTGGCTGCCGCACTGAAGCGCCCGACCGGCAAGACGACGATCTGCCTCCTTGCTGGGATCAAGGCCCGACATCCCGGACGCCGTATGGTGGCGTCCGCGGTAGAAGAGACAAGGAGCCGACTGCTAGCCGCAATTGGACTCGCCTCACCATCAAGCGTGACGCAGAAGGCCGTCCCCGAGTCGTGGAGCGACGAGGCAACCCGCCTCCTCCTCTGCCTCGTGTGGAGAGATATCCCACCCCGCCGCCTGTCACGCTCCCGATACTCGGCGACCGCCTTGGCCGCCGGGAAGGAGTCGGAGAGAACGACGCCCACCACCGGATCGACCGCCTCAATCGATCCCTGGCGCTAGAAGAAGACGCATTGGGTCTGCCCTGTTTTGGGCCTCGAATTAGAGATGAGCCCTTCCCCAAAGGGTTCACACTTCCAAGAGATACACCCAAGTACATCGGCTTCGTGAAGCCGGAAGACTGGCTGGTCGACTACTCCACAGCCGTTAGCATAGCGAACGGCAACAAGTGTGTTGCTGTGAAGTACGTCCCGCTCATGCTCCCGGGCACAGCCTGGACATGGGTGAACAGCCTGAAGCCCTGCAGCATGAACAGCTGTGTTGATTTTGCCGAAGCCTTCATCTGCAACTTTAC
>NW_025308840.1:0-681 GCF_018294505.1 Triticum aestivum
AATAGTCAACAAAACACGTTAGAATTGGCCAAAATTGTGAGTGTTGCTGACCGACACGTAAACACAACCCGGGGTCATTTCGGGACCCCATAACTAAGTAATAGTCCAAGAAACGGGCCAGAATCGGCCCAAACTGCGAGTGCTGATGACTTACACTTAAGCGCACCTTGGGATTCAACAACCATGGAAATCGCTTTGGGGCCCCAAAACGGTGAGTAACAGTCCACGAAACGGGTCAGAATCGACAAAAACCACGAGTGTTGATAACCAACCCGTAAGCGCACCCAAGGGTTCCTTAATCGTGGAAATCACTCCGGGGCCCCAAAAAAGTGAGCAATAGTCCACGAAACGGGCCAGACTCGGCCAAAACTGTGAGTGTTGATGACCGACACGTAAACGCACGCCGGGGTTCGTTAATCGTGGAAATCACTCCGAGACCCCAAAATAGTGAGTAATAGTATACAAAAAAGGCAAGAATTGGACAAAAATGTAAGTGTTGATGACCGAAACGTAAACGCACCCCGCGGTTAGTTAATTGTTGAAATCACTTCGATACCCCAAAACAGTGCGTAATACTCCACGACATGGGCCAGAATCGGCCAAAACTGCGAGTGTTGATGAGCGACACATAAATGCACCCCGGTGTTCGTCATTCATGGAAATCACGCCGAGACCCAAAAA
>NW_025308841.1:0-681 GCF_018294505.1 Triticum aestivum
CGACTTGTTGAAGCCGGCGCAGCATCCAGTGGGCTGGCCGCAGACGAGCCTCGATGCTCATAAGCTGCTCATCAAGGGTCCGGGGGCATTGGCGGCAATATCCTCGCCGGCCGCCCTTCGCTTCTCGCGATCAGCCACGATGGCCTGAACAGCGGCTTGCGCATGACCTGGGAAGAAGTCTACCAAGACGGGCAAGAAGCAAGTCAGAAAAAGCAAAGAGTCGGCCCGACTCGTAGTCGGCCGCTCGAAGAAGCAAGCCAAAGAAACTCACCATCGACGATGTCTTCGATCTCGTGGAAGCCGGAGGTCAGCATCGCCTCCTTGTCAGTCCAGGAGGCGCGTTTGGCTTCGAACTCGGCCTGGAGCGCCGCCTCCTTGTCCTTCGCATCCTCCTGCGCCTTCTTGAGCAGCTCCTTCTGCTCCGCCAGCTGCGTGGCCAGCAGATCGCGTTCTGCGGCGAGCTTGCTGCAGTCCGCCTCCTTGGCACGCAAAGCGGCGTTGGCGGCGCCCAGCTGCTCCTGAAGGACGGCATTGGCCTCTGAAGAAAAAGAGCACAAGTCATCAGGAAAAGTCGCCAAGAAGATCCGGCCCCACTGCGCAGCAGTCGGCCCGAATCTCGGGGACTACAGCCCGCGGGTGCGCCAGCGTGCCCCCGCGAAAAGAAAACTCACTCCGGCTCTC
>NW_025308842.1:0-681 GCF_018294505.1 Triticum aestivum
TGAGGGGGGCCACAACCCGGAGACGCGTGCCGCCTCTTCAGACATGCCACAACACCACCCCGCATGTATGAGGGCCCGGTACGACGCTCCGGTGGCATTGCTACCCCCCCAGGGCCCGCGTCCCGCCTAACCCTGTAGCGTTTGACCACGGGATCTAGCCCTTTGACTTTGCACGGACGGGCTTTGACCAGCGGACCTCTCCACCCGGTTGTGTTAGGTCGGCCCATAGGAACACTTTGGAGCAACATCCGGGCCAGGCCCACAGCTACATTCACTCCGTGTAGACTCGACGCGTCCGTTTCCCCCCTCCGGGTGCCGGCGGCGACGCCGTTCGTGAGGGGGGCCACAACACCACCCCGCATGCTGCCTCTTCGGACATGCCAGAACACCTCGTGCTGCCTCTTCGGACATGCCACAACACCACCCCGCATGTATGAGGGCCCAGTACGACGCTCCGGTGGCATTGCTACCCCCCAGGGCCCCCGTCCCGCCTAACCCTGTAGCGTTTGACCACGGGATCTAGCCCTTTGACTTTGCACGGACGGGCTTTGACCAGTGGACCTCTCCACCCGGTTGTGTCGGGTCGGCCCAGAGGGACACCGGGGAGCAACATCCGGGCCAGGCCCACAGCTACATCCACTCCGTGTAGACCCGACGCGTCCGTTTCCCCCCTCCGGGTGC
>NW_025308843.1:0-681 GCF_018294505.1 Triticum aestivum
AAGTTGGAGCACAATTTTATTTATTGAGTGTCTTCCTTATGAGTGGCGGTCGGGGACGAGCGATGGTCTTCTCCTACCAATCTATCCCCCTAGGAGCATGCGTCTAGTGCTTTGGTTTTTGATGACTTCTAAATTTTTGCAACAGGTATATGAGTTCTTTTGACTAATGTTGAGTCCATGGATTATACGCACCCTTTCACCCTTCCATCATTGCTAGCCTCTCGTGTACCGTGTAACTTTTGCCGGTACCATACACCCACCATATACCTTCCTCAAAACAGCCACCATACCTACCTATTATGGCATTTCCATAGCCATTCCGAGATATATTGCCATGCAACTTTCCACCGTTCCGTTCATATGACACGCATTACTTTTGTCATATTGCTCTTTGCATGATCAGGTAGTTGACATTGTATTTGTGGCAAGGCCACCTTCATAATTTTCATACATGTCGCTCTTGATTCATTGCATATCCCGGTACACCGCCAGAGGCATTCATATAGAGTCATATCTTGTTCTAGCTTTGAGTTTTAATTCTTGAGTTGTAAATCCATAAAAGTGTGATGATCTTCATTATTCGAGCATTGTCCTAGTGAGGAAAGGATGATGAAGACTATGATTCCCCCACAAGTCTTCGGACTTTACAAAAAGAAAAAAAGAGAGAAAAGGAAAAAAAAA
>NW_025308844.1:0-681 GCF_018294505.1 Triticum aestivum
GGGGGGGGGGCCTCGTGATTCATTTCAAATTCGATGGCACCTACTTTATGCTCTTCAAGGTCTTCGACGCAAAAGGCCGCCGCCTGGAGTGCTGCCCCAGAGGAGGCAGCCAGGATATCAACGTGGTAGGGGCTAGGCTTGCCGTCCGCTTCCCCAACGGCCCCTCTGGCAGTAGCGGCGATGCTTGGGAGTCCAGCGACTCTCCCAAGCACTTCATGACTCTAGAGATGAGCAACGACAGCTATGTGCCCCCGAGCTCGTGCCGTGCCCGGGGCAAGGCGGCTGCATCAGACTGTCGCCGCAGCTGGTCTGGATGGGATTGGCGACGGCCTCCCGTGGCCCACTATTTATGATGGCGTCGGCCATGGAGGCACGTGTAGTTAGGGGATCATTAGGATTCATGTCTTTTGTTTCCTGCGAGGAATCGAGAAAACACCCCGTGGGGGCATGTAAAGGGCCCTCAACTTATTTTGTTTATATTATCCTTATTATGAAGCGATGCGAATGCTTGTCCTGTCCCGGCTTGGTTCCCCCTTTCTAACCTCGCAACGACTCGATGCTCTACACTGAGAGGTCCGGGTCCCCAGGCAGGCTTCAACCGTCGCTGGTATGCCAGGTCGTGATGTCGTGGTCAAGGCCAGGAGGTAAGCGGCCCGAGGTCCAGTAACAGCCCCTGAGGCG
>NW_025308846.1:0-681 GCF_018294505.1 Triticum aestivum
TCCACGATTGACGAACCCTGGGGTGCGTTTACGTTTTAGTCATCAACAATAGCGGTTTTGGCCGATTCTGACCCATTTCGTGGACTATTACTCACCGTTTTTGGGCCCCAAACGAATTTCCATAGTTGTTGAACCCCAAGGCGCGCTTACGTGTCAGTCATCAACACTCACAGATTTGGCCGATTCTGGACCATTTCATGGACTATTACTCACTGTTTTGGGGTCCCGGTTAGGTTTCCACGATTAACGAACCCTGGGGTGCGTTTATGTTTCGGCCATCAACACTCGCGGGTTTGGTCGATTCTGACGCGTTTCATGGACTATTACTCACCGTTTTGGGGACCCAAACCGGTTTCGTAGTTGTTGAACCCCAAGGTGCGTTTACGTGTCGGTCATCAACACTCACAGTTTTTGCCGATTCTGGCACGTTTCATGTACTATTACTCACTGTTTTGGGGTCCCAGAGTGATTTCCACGATTAACGAACCCTGGGGTGCGTTTACGTTTCGGTCATCAACACTCACAAATTTGGCCGATTCTGGCCCGTTTCGTGGACTATTACTTACTGTTTTGGGGTCCCGGAGTGATTTCCACGATTAACGAACCCTGGGGTGCGTTTACGTTTCGGTCATCAACACCCGCGGTTTTTATCGATTCTGACCCGTTTTATGGACTATTACT
>NW_025308847.1:0-681 GCF_018294505.1 Triticum aestivum
GTGTCGGTCATCAACACTGACAATTTTGGCCGATTCTGGCTCGTTTCGTGGACTATTACTCACTGTTTTGGGGTCCCGGAGTGACTTCCACGATTAACGAACCCTGGGGTGCGTTTACGTGTCGGTCATCAACACTCGCGGTTTTTGTTGATTCTGACCCGTTTCGTGGACTATTACTCACTGTTTTGGGGTCACAAAGTGATTTCCATGCTTGTTGAACTCCAAGGTGCGCTTACGTGTCGGTCATCAACACTCATAGTTTTGGCCGATTCTGGCCTGTTTCGTGGACTATTACTCACTGTTTTGGGGGCCCAAAATGATTTCCACAATTAACAAACCCTGGGGTGCGTTTACGTGTTGGTCATCAACACTCGTGATTTTTGTCGATTCTGACCCGTTTCATGGACTATTACTCACCGTTTTGGGGTCCCGAAGTGATTTTCATGCTTGTTGAACCCCAAGGTACGCTTACGTGTCGATCATCAACACTGACAGTTTCGGCCGATTCTGGCCTGTTTCATGGATTATTACTCACTATTTTGGGGTCCCAGAGTGATTTCCATGATTAACAAACCTTAGGGTGTGTTTACGTGTCGCTCATCAAGACTCGCGGTTTTTGTCGATTCTGACCCGATTCGTGGACTATTACTCACCGTTTTGGGGTCCCGAAGTGATTTCCAT